>NC_073745.1:98924332-99166832 GCF_029784135.1 Toxorhynchites rutilus septentrionalis
CACCTTACGCTTAACTCCACTCATAATGTTCTGTACAACATCTGGCCGCAGCTTCTGCTGTGCGGAAATCCACTTTTTCTTCATGTCTTCATCAAATTTAACCTCCATGGAATTAGGGATTGTTAACCGGTTTTACCGGTAATACCGGGTCATTTTCCATTACCGATTTACCGGTTATTTTACAATCAATAACCGGTAATTTCGGTAATTTTTTTACGCCATAAATAATATTTGCCTTTATGCCGCTTTGAAATATTACTCGTGAAATTGGTTGATGCTCTCGAACCAGTTCTGGTCGCTGCTGAACTGCTATTGCGGAAAAAATGTACCCTTTATGAAGCTGACGTCAGATCGCAATTTATGCTAGAATAGCTATCGGAGCAACTATAGGAAATTTCAAAAAACTCGTATGCATGACGGCGAATGAATCTCAGCCAGAGAAAGCTTCAGCCGTCATATTGCCCACGTGCTCTTTGAATCGTAGTTTCGAAACGATCATAAACTTAAAGATCACATATGGACGACATACGTTCCGACGTTGCCGTTTCCATTTTATATTGAAATAGGGTGGGGCTATTCGAGAGACTAAAGGTTATCACCACGCCATTCCAGCAGTGTATTTATATCTTTTTGAAGAATGGGGGATGAATTCGCCCTGTAGATCGTCAGGTCTTCAGCAAATGCGAGTTTGGACGATGGAAGTAATGAGCACAAATCGTTGATGCACATGTTGAATAACATCGGTCCCAGCACACTGTCCTGCGGAACACCAGATGTGATACTGAAACTACAGGATTTAGCTGAGTTGACCACGACATACACTCTACGATCACGAAGATATGAAAAATCCACACCGTAATCGAGTCGGAAAGCATATGCACTTTAGCTTCTCAACAACGAGAATGTGCGGAACAGGATCAAAGGCTTCCACGAAGTCAATATATAGCGTCAACTTTTCGTCTCTCTTCAATTTCATGTGACAGCGCAGTGACGATGCACATAAGGTTCGTTGTAGTAGAGCGATGCTGCATAAACCCATGTTGACCTTCGAAGATAATCGGTGACCCCGCATTGTATAGGATATTGAGTATCAGTCTCTCAAATACCTTGCTGAGGCAGCAAAGTATAGATACGTCACGATAATTCATCATATTACTGTAATTGCCAGATTTGTAAATAGAGATGACGAAGGCAGATTTCCAAGCCGCTGGAAAGGTATTTTCCTGGAGCGATCGATTAAATATGCGAGTGATTGGATTCACAAGTTCTTTGGCGCAACTTTCTAGCAACAAGGGTGGTATGCCGTCAGTACCACGTCCCTTTTCGATCTCAAGGTCATCAAAAGCTTTTTCTACTTCCTCAACAATAAATTGAATGACGGGTAGGTTTATGTTGTGTGAAGGAATATGTGTAAAACAGTCACTTCTTCTTCTTCTTTTTGGCTTTAAGAGGGTTTAAACTTTTCAGTTCACTCGCATCTAGGTACAGACACTCTTTTGTACAGGAGATGCGCTGCTAATCACGCTCTCGAAGAACTTAGTGAACAGGTTAGCGGCGTCCGTGTTTGTGTTAGTTTGGACATCGTTGAAAATAACATTTCCTGGGATGCTGGAGGAAATTTGTCATTCGTTTACGAATTTCCAAAAACGCGATGGATTTTGTCTGATGCTGGCTTGGATCCTGGATAAATAGTTATTGTAGGTGGATGAGAGCACTGATTTGTACGGAACATTTATTTCTCGAAGATATTCACGATCACACTAGAAATGAAAAAGCGATGACGGTGAACATAGTGGCCGGAATAAATCGCCGCAGTGAACAGCTGCAACAGAAACAACCGCTTAGAAAAAGTGTAGTAAGCTAGAAACATTGTGGCGCGGCAAAAACATCGGGCCAGATCACGAACATCACTGCCACGTACGCTTTCACGTCACATACACTTCACTTAATCTTCTTGTGTCTACCATTATTGTCAAGGACTGTTGCGTGTAAAAATAAACTCCGTGAAGTGAAAGAGTTCAGTCCCGTTTATAAGAGACATGTCAGTTGCATAATTTCGGGCGTTTGGACGTTAAGTCGGTTGCATAATCTCGGACGTTTAAACATTATGTAGGTAAAATTGTAGGTAATTAAACGTATGTTTTAGAATGACAATTTTGCAATTATACCTCGATGATTCGTTATTTCAATGTCAACTATTCGGACTCATCCCATGATTCATGCGTGCGTTATGGCGGGTTTACATAAGGGAGATCTATAGCTATAGATGGATTTATTCACGTGAAATAGGTGTAAACGGGTGAGAATAAATATGATACACTTATTCGAGGTATATATAACTTGAATAAATTCAGCATTTGTAAAAGCTTGTGAATTTCTCACTGGTGAGAAATCACTAAAGTTGGATGCAGTTCTACTTCAGGTGAATAAATTCACCGAAAATATGAATATATTCGTTATAGAAGTTCACGCTAGTGTAAACGGTTGATGCGATTTCTATAAATCTCATCATATTTCTTCACATGAATATATCACTAGTCTAAACCCACCCTTAGATTGCTGAATGTATTTGAAGTAATTTTCTAAAAGCAGAAAGTGATACAGATTTTCATTAGACGAATATAAAAATTAAGAAAAAAGAATTTCAAAACAATATCCTGTGAATGCTTTGCAATGATGGACTCATTTTATCCTTCTTTAAAACTTATTATCAGTTCAGTTTAGTCCTTTGTTTTTAAGAAACATTAAACTTTGCAGTTCATTTGGCTCTTAAATCTATTATCACTTTTTTAATATTCTTTTATTCAAAGCATGTCTTCAAAACAATATCGTTGAAAATATTTATTACGTAAAAATGAAAAAAATATAATGGCATATTCTTTACAACTAGTGTCCGTTATAACTACCATACGAACATTTGAATTACAAAAACCTGCTTAACAATGTTGGAAAAACTTCACGGTTATTATTCAATACTTAAAATATCAACAAATCAATATTATGCATAACCAACCATAATAATCGCCCAAGTCCAAATGAAAAAAATTACGTCCTCTGGATACGTCAGGACTCCGTCTAAAAATGCCACCAAGAGGGTAAATTACTGTTTGTTTATCTTTTCTTTCCTAAACAACAGAAGACTAGATTTAAAATGTTGACAAAAAAGCTAAATAAATATGAAATTTAACTTACTCCATTCCGCGTGACTAGCTTGCACCATTTAAAACACAAGTGACAAAAAAACCTGTTTTGCTTCGTGACATGACAGTAACGTGATATTCATAATAACACCGAGTTCGTCGAAGTTGTCACGACGGATGAACTCTTCCGGATTCTACACACACGGTGGCAGCCGTGATAAGGTTGTATACAATTCACTCCGTTTTCACCGTGAAGTGACGTTCGTGATCAGGCCCATTATGTGTATAAATGGCTCACATTTCTATCAGAATTTATTTTCGTTTTCGTTCTTCGATATTTATTCTGAGATTCCCTTTGTCCCCATCCAATGGGGATAAGGAATTCGTGCGGCCCAAGCCGCCATGATGACACGATCCGAGTCCACCGCTGACCCGCCGTCGGAAGCGGCGGTGGCTCGCACGCAAACCTATTAGGCTGTCAAAAAAGTCCTGCGGTATTTTTTTTTGAATTTTCATTTGTTCATAAAATTAGTTACAATCATCTGTTTTAAGCGAAATATGCGCCGTTTTGTTCGATGACTTGTTCCCAACGAGATGCCAATTTCATAATACCCCTGTTATAGAAGCTCGCTTCCTTATTGGCAAAAAACTCTGATAGCCAATTTTCACAGGCCTCTTTTGTGGCTAACTTCTGACTACCTAGCTCGTTCGCCATGGACAAAAACAGGTGGTAGTCACTTGGTGCAAGGTCCGGACTATACGGCGGATGCAAAAGAACCTCCTATCCGAGCTCCCGGAGCTTCTGGCGCGTCACCAAAGAAGTGTGTGGCCTGGCGTTGTCCTGATGGAAGACAATGCGGCCTCTGTTTATCAAAGATGGCCTCTTCTTCATGAGTGCTACCTTCAAGCGGTCCAGTTGTTGGCAGTACAGGTCCGAATTGAGCGTTTGGCCATAGGGAAGCAGCTCATAATAGATTATTCCTTGACAATCCCACCAAACACACAGCAGAACCTTCCTGGCCGTTAATGAGGGCTTGGCCACCGTCTGAGCCGCTTCAGCGGGCTTCGACCACGACCGTTTGTGCTTCACGTTGTCGTAAGTGACCCACTTTTCATCGCCAGTCACCATCCGCTCGCTTCAGAAACGGGTCGATTTTGTTGCGATTCAGCAGCGATTCACATGCGTCGATACGGTCAAAGATGTTTTTTTGCGTCAACGTGTGTGGCACCCATACATCGAGCTTCTTTGTGAATCCAAGCTTCTTCAAATGGTTAATAACGGTTTGATGACTTATCCCCAGCTCTTGGCCGATGCTACGGCTGCTACTATGCATCTTCGACGACCTCTACACCAGAACGAAAACGTTGAAACCATCGTTGTGCGGTGGAAATGGAAACTGTATCGGGTCCATAAACTGCACAAATTTTATTGGCAGCTTGAGATGCATTTTTGCCTTTGTCATAGTAGTACTGTAAAATATGTCGGATTTTCTCTTTATTTTGCTCCATATTTGCGACACTATAACTCACGAACGACTTAACCAAACAAGACACTGTCAAGGACTATATTATAGCGCGCAAAAATACCTTTCCAACAAGCTATATGCCTCGATACAATGAATACAACTAGAACTACGCGCTTACAACGACACCTCGCGGAAACACCGCAGGACTTTTTTGACAGCCTAATATGTTCCACTGATTGCCCGGTTAGTTTGTAACATAGGATACGATCCTTTAGCAATCTCCGGTCGAGCTTTAGCGAGCATGATAATGAGAAAAATTACTAGGCTCTTTTAGGTGATTTTAGTTTTTTTTGTTCGATCATTTTTAAGGCCAATTTAAAGACCACCAAAACATATTGAGTAGTTCAACTAAAATTCCAAAATATAACTTTTCAGTTAGTGTCCATCTTTCCAATCAAGTATCCGTCTTCGAGTAATTTGAAGAGTTTAAACGATCTGTATACTCTGCGTAGAACGAGATACGCACTACAACATGGCGCAGCTTGGTCGGAACCACCCCGAATGGGTTGTTTGAATTGATAGACAACGAAAACTGACCTACGGATTAGAAACTTATTGTGATTCATGTGAAATAGACGTTAATGATGTGAAGAAATAAGAGATTTTCCATCTGGTTCTATAGTTATGAAACACTGGAATTTTAGTTTTCTGAATGTTTCGCGTCTGAACACAACAATAAAGTTCAAATGGCCAGTCTCATAAATGAAGATAGCTTTTGAATTCTACACTATATATTTCAATTCAACCGGCTTCTTACATATCTTTGGAAACTCAGAAAAAAAATGAGTGGTTCTATAGTTATGGAACGCAGTGTACCTGTTCCTCCTAATGGTTCCATGCACAGCTCTCAAGTCCTACCATTGTGATTTGGATTCAGCTGATTTGCGAACATTTGCCTTAAATTCGCTTTATATTAATTAATGTAACATGTTGGAAATCGTCTGCCCTCCAGATGAGACAAAAATATGGGCATATGAAAACAACACATGTTGTGGGATGAGACAATGAGTTATTTCCTATTTGATATATTGTTTTCATTTGACAGACGCTCGACTAATTATACAAAAATGACAAAAATTTGAAATCGATTAGGGCGGTGCCGATGAATTATTCACAGCTGTGCTCGCATTCCTTTGTGCGGGAGCATTTTCGCATTCTTTTTGCGAGGGCACTTAGCTAACGACCCGGCGTAACAGGTTGAAAGTGATATCGACCTCGACCCTTTAAATTATGTGACCTGCTGCTCCAAATATAACTTCTTGTCATATATAAGCATAATTTTTTCGAGTGATTGTCATCAGTTGCACTCAAGTATTCTTTGCTACACGACCTCAATAATTTCTCCGGGAGAACGATGAAAGTGGTAAGATTTTTGCTAAACAAAAATCTATCGATTCATTGATTTCCTTCCAAATTTTCTTTCTTTCCCAACTAGATCGCTGTGGTGTGTCTGTTCTTCCTCGCAGCAGAAGCCAAAATTCCCACGCATGAAGTGCCGATACCCATTCCGATGCCCACTCTAGACATCAAGCATGTGGAACACAAGATAAACACCGTGAAGGAGGTGAAGGTACCGGTCATAAAGAAAGTCCCAGTGGAAAATACCGTCGAACATATCAAGGAGATTCCATATATCAAAAATGTCCCTGTGCCGAATGAAGTTAAGGTGTTCCGTGACGTGGAGGTTGTGCGGGAGGTACCGGTGGAGAAAATTATCCGCAAACGTGTCGAAGTACCGGTGGAGGTGGTGAGGGAAATCGAACTGATCCGCGAGGTACCCGTAGTGAAGGAGATCCCCCACGTGAAGATCGTCAAACTGATCAAGGAGGTTCCGGTGGAGGAAATTGTTTACAAAGATGTGTACGAGCTGGAAACGAACGCGGTGAAGGTCCCGGTTCATGTTCCTGTTATCACGGAAAAGGTGGAAGCCAAGCCTTCGAAGTTTTCGAGTTTCTTAAACTTTCATGGTTTTCTTGGATAAGTTAGAATAAATAAATGTTTTGAACTCACCGATAGCCATCGCTGTTTCCTGTGAATCACCAGTAACCATTTTCACAAGCACTCCACTGGATCGTAACATTTCAATCGATTCTCGAACGAGTGGTCGCGGTGGATCGGTGATACCCACCAATCCCAGATATACCAAATCTTGGAACGAAGATCCCTTAGCAAGCGCCAGGACACGTAACCCCTTTCTACCGATTTCGTAGGCCTCCTGAAGGAATTCCGCTTCGTTTTGTTTGCTCAGCGTGATAGCTTGTCCTCCGTACCAAAACTTTGTACACTGTGGTAGCACCATTTCGATTGCACCTTTCACGAAAAAGATCTCCTCCTTATTGTTTGCATATTTCGGCACCACTTTGACAGCCATCATCTTCTGTTCCGAGCTGAACGGATACTCTTGTATTCGCAGGAAATTATCTGCCGTCGAGTATTGTCCGTTTTTCATAGCTGCAGCCAGCAGAGCTCCCTCCGTCGGTTGCCCTAGCAATGTATCGTCTTGAATGATAGCATTATTGCAAACAACTCCGGCCTCCAGCAGCTGATTGATGCTACGCTTGGCATTATCCATGCTGTTGCAGTCGCGAATGTGTATTTCTCCGTTGTCGTTATATCCGGCGCCGGTAATATCAGCCATGTATCCATCCGATGTAATGATTACAGTTGCGGTCATTTCATTCTTGGTGATGGTACCCGTTTTGTCTGAGCAGATGACCGTGACACAGCCTAATGTTTCTACCGTGGGCAACTTCTTGACGATGCAGTTGCGTTTGGCCATTCGCATGACCCCGAGAGCCAGCGTGACGGTGACAACAATGGGAAGTCCTGCGAGGGAGAGGTAATCAGTTCAGTGATGTTTGTTTCCCTATCTACGGTGTGTTTTTTCTCCTCAATGCAACTTGTTTATCTACTCACCTTCCGGAATAGCTGCCACCGCTAAGCTAACACTGATGGTAAACATCTCCACAAGGGGTTTCGCCTGAATCCATCCGAGCAGCATGATTGCACCGATAATGCAGAACGAGTAGAAGCTCAGCTGTGCACCAAGAATATCCATCGATTTTTGCAGCGGTGTCTTGGGAGCCTCCTCCGCTTGCATCATTTTGAACACCTCTCCGAACTCGCTTTTCTCGGCTGTGCTTACCACGATGCCCTATGGATTGAGAGAAAAAAATAACATGCATGAAAGCTGACATCATGTCGACACATTGTGCTAATCCCCCCTTTGGCGGGAAATTTGCAGTTTCACCTCCTCCACCAACTTACCTTCCCATTGCCACAGCGCACCAGCGTTCCCATGAAGGCGATATTTTTCATGCTGGTGTGGCTCTTGGAGCTGTTGGCGTTGAGCACCACTTCGATGCTTTTCCGCGCCGGTTCCGTCTCACCGGTGAAGCTCGACTCGTCGATGGATAGGTCGTACGCTTCGAATATTCGGATATCCGCCGGCACCCGGTCACCCACGTTCAGATACACTATATCGCCCGGGACGATGTTTCGCGCGAGGAATGTTTCGAGTCGTCCTTCTCGTAGACTGCGGGGAAAGAAAGAACGTTGAAAAATGGGTTATCAAATTGTTGTTGGCATTTTTTTTTTTTTGCAAATCCGTTATTAATTTTGACGGGGCGGATATTAAACTGTGTATAGCAGAAGCTGATAATCAAAGGATGCTTGAATGATGGCGAGAATCTTAGTAAATGCAATACAGGTCGGACTCGATTATATATAATCGCAATTTCACTTTCAACGTTAATTTTCGAATCCAATACATAATCGAATCACAAAAAAAGCTATTTTTCCATTAATGTTTGACATTCATACATTAATGAAAAAATTGTTTTCTTCAGATTCGATTATGTATAGGATTTGAAAATAATTGTTTAAAAAAAAAGGTCGACTATATATAATCAAGTCCGACCTGTAAATATATATCTATATATATAAAAATGGATTTCTGTCTGTCTGTCTGATTCTGATGGACTCGGAAATTACTGAACCGATCAGCATGAAAATTGGTATGTAGGGGTTTTAGGGGCCGGGGAAGGTTTTCGTGATAGTTTGAGACCCCTCCCCCCGCTCTAAGGGGGGGCTGCCAAACAAATGAAACACAAATTTCTTCATTACTCGAGAATTATTCAAGCAAATGAAACCAAATTAGGCATATTGAGGTATGAGGGTGCAATAAATGTTTCTATGGTGACTAGACTCTCCACCTCCCTCTCTAAGGGGGGCTGCCATACAAATGAAACACAAATTTATGTATTACTCGAGAATTAATCAATCAAGTGAAACCAAATTGGGCATATTGAGGTTTTAGGGTGCAATAAATGTTTCTATGATGGTTATACTCTCTACCCCCTCTTTAAGGGGAGCTGCCATACAAATTAAACACAAATTTCTGAATTACTCGAGAACTAATCAAGCAAACGAAACAAAATTTGGTATGTGGAGGTTTTAGGATGAAATAAATGTTTCTATGGTGGTTAGACACTCCTCCTGATCTCTAAGGGTGGGCTGTCATATAAACGAAACACAAATTTCTGCATAACTCGAAAACTAATCAAGCAAATAGAGCCACATTTGGCATGTGAAGGTTTTACGGGGCACGAAACGTTTCTATGGTGAATACATTTCTCCCCCCCTCTAAGGGGGTCTGTCATACAAACGAAACGCAAACTTCTGCATAACTCGAGAACTAATCAAGTACAATTTGGGATGGGAGGGTTTTTGGGTGCAATAAATGTTTCTATAATGGTATGACACCCCTCCCTCCTCTGGAATGGAGAGGGGGTCCCATAAAAATATTACATATATTTCAACCAAAAATATTCCAACCAAAAAATTCTCGGAAAACTCTGAAGGAAAAAGGGAAAATTCGAAAAATTAAATTCCCATATGTTCTACAATTACATATTGACAAGTGCTGTTGGTCCATTTGATGTTTGCGCTAGTGAAATTGATCTTTGTTCGAAACTGGAAATGGATTTTAATGTGATCAAACGCACTTCTGTATCTTCTTATATCTATACCAAAAAAAAAAAGGATCGCCGGATGTGTTGATAAGAGCATAACTCGAGGAAAGAATTGTCCGATTTAGGGCTGTCTTTATTCTATTACATTTTCTGTATAAAACATTTATTCCATGTAAGGGAGAAACATGTTATTTGCAAGTGGTTGAAAAATCTTGAACGAGAATTGTGTCTGAAAATAATCTGATATTATAATGATGAGTTTTGTTAAAAATACTATGAATTTTATAGTAAAAGGTAAATTCAACGGGGTCGAATAGAAAATCAATCAATGAACAGTTTTGCGATTGGACCTATTAACTTGCTCATAGTAAGAAAACGTGAATGTTTAAAGATATTGATAACAAAAAAACAAATTTTGGGCGGGACGAAGTTTGCCAGGTCAGTTAGTTTTCTATATAAATACAGATCGGACTCGATTATCCGGAGTATTGATTTTTTTTCACTCCGGATAATCGAATCCTCCGGATAATCAGACAAAACAATTTTTTTTCTTTATTCGTTTTTTTGCATGTATTTCTCGTTTTTTGAAAATAAAAGAGGAATTTGATTTTTTCATCCCCTTAAAGTCAGAAAACACCTTTCTCACATGAAAAAAATTAATTTATCCAGATTCTCTCAGGAGGTTATAGACGATCATATTTGATGAAAAAAATCCTCCTACGCATATGTTCAAATTTCAACAATGACAGAGTTACAGAACTTTTTTTTTGTTTCGGACTCTGTTGCTTCAAACTGGTTCTTCATTAAAAAGTACGCTATGGAAGACGATTCTGATGCTTTCATTTGAAAGATGAGAAAATTTAGTACAGGTTATAGTAGTGGAACAACTAAATTAGTGAATTTTAATAACATTTTGGGAGTGAAACACTTAAAAGTTAATAATTTTTAATGTGTTATTATTAATTTCATCCTAAAAATTTATATTAAACTAGATTGTTTCTATCAATTGAAATGAAGTTCTTCAACCGCTCCACAATTTGTGCTTTGACGCACAACTTCTGTCTTTCTCAATTCGGCTGCAATATCGATATAAACAATTCCTGGTGAAAATTCAAGCAAAATCTTCAAAAATCACGATTTTTACCCCACTGTACATGTAATAGCCACTTAAACTTCACCTTAACGTTTAAAGGTTACATTTCTTCATGAAATAAGCCATATTTGAAATATAAAAAAAAATTCCAAGCTGAATATAATCGAGTCCAAAATTGTATATAATCGAATCAAATATAATCGAGTCTGTATATAATCGAGTCCGACCTGTACTGTATTCTATTAGTCAAAGCATTTCATTTGATACCAATATTGAGGGGATTGCAAAAAATACATAGTCGACCATTTTGTGGCGGCGACCTTTATGTTGCGAATGCGAATTTATGTTGTTCATAGTGTAGTGTATTCTCCAAATCATGCCATTCAGCAAATGCGGATTTTTTCAGGATCACGTAGTTTTATAATAACAGTGGGTTAAAATTTCAGATCAATCATTCAACACGAACGGGGTCAATTTTCTATTAATGTGGGACAACCCAACAAACATTCAAACATACATAGAAACAGGTCAAGCTGCATGAAACCATTCAAAAAGTAATTAGTTGTTAGGCGACTGCTGCCATCTTGAAATTGGATTTTTCATTATCTGCTATGTTCTACTAGTCGAGAACTTTCTTTTGATACATTTTTGGGCATTTTTCATAAATAACTGTGTTCTACTAGTCAAGCCTTTTCATTTGATACCCATATTGATGGGGTTGTTAAAAAAATATATATGGCGCCATTTTGTGGTGGTGGCCATTTTGTATTTAAATTTTTCATAAATAACTGTATTCTACTAGTCAAGCCCTTTCATTAGATATCCATATTGATGGGGTTCTGAGGAAATATAGAGTTGGGGAAAAAGAAATGTCGTATTTCTGATCGAAATTTGATGCTTTATTTAACATACTTAAAATTATCCAATTAAAGTCAAATATGCGTCGTTTTGTTCGCAAACTTGTTGCCATTTAAAAGGCAACTTCATTATTCAATCCGGGCTTGGCGATGGTTTGGGCCGGCTCACCGCGCTTCGACCACGACTTTTTCCGCTTTAGGTTGTCGTACGTGATCCACTTTTCATCGCCAGTCACCATCTCTTCAAAAATGGGTCGAGTTCGTTCCGTTTCAGCAGTGCATCGCAGGCGTTGATTCGGTCTGAAATATTTTTTTGCGTCAACTCGTGTGGCATCCATACATCCAGCTTTTTTTGGAATCCAATCTGCTGCAAATGGCTCCAAACGGTTTTATGGTCTATACCCAGTTCCTGGCCAATCGAGCGAGTGTTCACATGCCTGTCTACTTGGATGATTTCAACGATATTATCGGTTTCCACGATGATTGGCCTACCAGTAAGGAATCGATCAAACCAACGTTGTGCTGTGGGAATCGTTACAGTTTCGGGTCCATAAACTACACGAATTTTTTCGGCTGCCTTCGTTGCAGTTTTACCTCGCAGGTAGTAAAAATGTAAAATATGGCGAATTTCTAGCTTGGTGGACTCCATCTTTGACGTGCTATAACTTGACTGAAAAGGATAATCACAACACTGTCAAAACGACACTTGTAGCACTGATTGTCCTCTTTAAATAGCCGTATAGTATGACCCGATGCGATAAGTACAACACAAGATATGTTTAAGTGTTGCCATATATTGACAATATACGACTATCTTTTTCCCAACCCAAAATGTAATCCGCAATTTTGTAGTGGCCACCATCTTAGATTTGCATTTTTCATAAATAACTGTGTTCTACTAGTTAAGCCCTTTCATTTGATACTCATATTGATGGGGTTCTGAGAAGATATAAAATCCGCCATTTTGTAGTGGCCGCCATCTTGGATTTGCATTTTTCATAAACAACTGTGTTCTACTAGTCAAGCCCTTTCTTTTGATACCCATATTAGCTATTCAATATAGAATTATAATACAAATTATTAAAAATTTCCGAATAATTTTTTTTTTGCCATTCAAACATCTTTGCATACTTGAAATCTCCAATAAAGAAATGGTCTACTTTTTGAAAAGAGCCAACATTTGTTTTCTTCATTTTTTACAAAAAAAATTACAACCCTGAAACTATAATATCTTCAAAATTCTGATGAAGGATGAAGTGGGAAAAATTGTATAAATTTTCATAAATTAAAAAAAAAATAAAAAAATTGCGCCGAAAAAAAATATTCTAAAAATTTTTCATTTTTCTCAAAAACGTATTTTTTTGAAATTCTCAAAAAAATATGAATAGTCGTTATAATTTTCAACAAGTCACCCATACATCGGAAAATGGGCACAAGTTTGCAGAACATGAAAATCGCGATAATTTATACATAAAAATGATACGAGTTAATTATTAATAGCAACTTTTCAAAGAAAAAATGAAAAAGTTGTTGCTGCAAAAACTCTTTCCCTGTGACTTGTTGAAAGTCGTCTATTTTTTTCAGAATTTCGAAAAAACATATTTTTAAGAGAAATTAGTTTCAATTTTCAAAATAGTTTTTTTTAATCAAGTTTTTTTCAACAATATGTTTGATATTTTTTAATGAAAATTTTAAACTTTTCCTACATTTCATCTATTGACCAGAATTTCGATTAGCTTTATTAAGTATCATAAGGGCCGATATTCGCGGCTGTGAAGTAGAAAGGAATAGCCTGTATGGCTTATGTAAAATATGGTGGTGGTGGATTCGAGAGAAATTATATTTTTTTTATAATTTTTAGAGCTTCTAGAGATGCGCAAGAGATCGGTCTAAATGATAAAATAATATACAAAGACTACCTTCATATTTAAAATTGGCTTTATAACCTTCATTGCTTAGGTCAGACACGAAACATTTGAAGAAAACCAAAGTGCTGGTGTTTCATAACTAAAGAACCGGATATTACTTCAGATGTTACATTAACCTCTTGAACGGAAATGACGAATCCAGCTTGTCAAAAACATTTTACAACAAAACGGTGCATATTTGACACAAATCGGACAATCTGAATCATAACGTTTGCAGTTTAAAAAAAAATGGACAAAAGTTGCCGATTTTTCATGGAATTACCTTCACACCCACTTTATTTTGTTTATTTTTCATAATTTTACAGGTTTTGCTTCACTGCTATTTCAAGGGTTGATATGTGTAGGCAAATAAATTATGTAAAACAATTCTTTTAGGTTAAACGGTTCCATTGTGACAACATAAATAAATAATGACATTATAAATAAAAATGTGTACTAAATTCAAAAGCAAACAATCAAAAGGAAGGACATCTGTCATTTGATTCCTATATGGGGCAGTTGCATAAAAATTAAAAAAATGTAATTGGCCTTTTTGTAACTGTCACCAATCTGAATTTAGATTTTTCATAAATAACTGTGTTCTAGTTGTCAAGTCTTTTCATTTGATAACCATATTAATGAGATTTAGAAAAATATATATATCACCATTTTGTTTTGGCGACTATTTCAGATTTTAGCTTTCATTTGATTCCCATATTGATGGGATTTTGAGAAAAAATAGTTAGTCAACCATTTCATGCAAAACCGATATAGTGGCTCTCAGATTTCAATGAAAATTGGCAGTTTTGTTCTTTATCTCAAAGTATTAGACTCGTATTTCTTTATTTTTTCGCTAGTGTGACCATTTTCATTATAGGGTGGTCCGAAAAATCCACTAAACCGATTCAGATGGTCGACATATTAAATTGAAGCCAATGGGCTAGCCATTTTTTTAAAATATTGAACTTAAAAAAATGGATTTTACTTTCGTAATTATTGACTGTAGTCGTTTTTCATTGTTTTGTGGGTTTGGACTGTAGGGCGCTATATTTTTTATATTTTTTCTTGAAAGCTGAAGATTTTTTATTTGCCGATATCAGAGATTCTATTTTTTTCGTTTTAGAGGCATGATTTTTAAAAGTTAACTGGTGATCCGAAAATCATTTTTCTCCTTTTATCCAAAAGTGACTTTTTGCAAAAAATCATAACATTCGAACTACTGAATCGATTTAGATGGTCGACAAATTCAATTGAAGCCAATAAGCTAACCTTCTATGAAAAAATATCACACGTACGGGAAGATTGAATTCTAGTCGAATAGGTCTAGTCTAGCCACATGGGAATATTGAACGAAGACTTAAAACATGTTAAATTTGCAAAATAATAACTCAAAAACGAAAAATAACACCTCTCTCGGATATATTATGTAAAAAAACTCAGATTTCCAAACAAAATATTGAAAAAATATAGCGCCCTCTATCTTTAACCGAGAAAACTATGAAAAACAATTAATAATTACAGAAACAAAAATCCAAATTTTTCTCAAAAGTAATATTTCTCCAAAGAAAATGTCGATATGTCGATCATCTAAATCGATCCAGTAGTTCAAAAGTCACAGTTTACGCTCAGATCTCATGCGAGACGGACGCTTATCAGCTAACTCTCTTCTGATTAATAAACAATATATTCATTGTGCGATATAATTCAACACGCGACTTCTCCCGGATAACATAACCTCATCTGTAGTTGAAAGGAAACATTTTGGAAATGGATAAGGCAATCGTCCGCCAAAACACGGTGAAGTTACATTTTGGCTCCAAAAGTTTTAATCCGTCGAACCAGGAAATGTTTAGCTTCTTCCGTAAGCAAGGATGGGACAGTGAAATGCTATCTGCGATGTACAGAGAGGACTACAGCATTATGGTGAAGTTTCAGTCAGAGCGGATCACGAAACGTGTTCTGATGGAACTAGGACCAGTCGTCACGTTCGAGTACGAGAATGGAACAACGCTTCAAGTTGCTGTTTCGGCGGCGGGCGGAACGTTCAAGTACATCCGGGTTTTCGGATTGCCACCAGAAGTGGAGGATAAACACATCGCGGCTGTCTTTGAAAAATACGGAACCATTCAGCAGATGATTAGAGAACGCTTCCATGCGAATAGCGGATTTCCAATATGGACTGGAGTACGCGGTATCCATTTGGAAGTAAAAGACGAAATACCTGCGCAGGTGTTCATTCAGCACATCAAGGCAAGGGTGTACTACGACGGATTGCAGAACAAATGCTTCTCTTGCGGCTCGACAGAACATCTGAAAGTAGATTGTCCGAAACGTCCTTCGGTAAACGATCGCTTGGGATCAAATGCGAACAACAAGGGATCGAATGGCAATGACAGCATCAGCGGAAATGGCAGCGGCGGCGGAAGTAGTTCGTGCCTCGTCAATGACGTGGCAAACCGTCAGTCTATAATCCGACCGGAAGAGTTCCCGAATCTTCCTGGCCAAAGCAATGGCGACATGGAAGTCGATAATATTCAGAAAAACGAGGAAAATGGAGCGGGGTGGCAGGTGATCAAATCAAAGGAGCAGTTGAAACGGACAAGAAATCAAACTGGGCAAACAGCCGACCCAGCTGGTTCAGGACAAACGGGAGCGAAGAAAATCTTCGCTATTCCAAGAGAACCCATTCTGGCACAAATTCAGCAAAGGCGATCCCGTTCAGCAACTCCCCGGAAAACCGCGACAACATGCAGTGATCAGCAGACTTTCCCTACATCGATAGCCAAGGATGAGTGAACACGTGGTGACAAATGAGGTTGAAGCTGATGTCGAATTATAAGAATGGTCTTAACACGAAGCCGAACATTGTCAATGAACTGGACCCGAAGCCGAACAAAATAGATCAGCTCTTGAAAATGAATGAACCAGCACCGTAACCGAGCAAAGCAGGAGAGCGCGAGCAGATGATGAATTAGATGTAGGCATTAGTAACCAGGTACGTTATATATTCCGATAATTTGACACTGGCTTGGAGTAAAACTTTTGACCAGTGGATCGTGCAGTGATAATCTGTTAAGAATAATGAGAGGCTCCGCTGCATTGTTGGAAAAAAATGAACTACGTCCTTAAAATAGCTACAATTAACTTGAATAGCACTACGACGACAATTAACCAGAACTTATTGAGAGATTTCATATGGAATCATGATATCGATCTAGTGTTTGTTCAAGAGCTTTGTTATGAAAATCTTTCCTTTATACCGTCTCATCACTCTATTGTAAATATGAATGAGCTGGGTATGGGTACCGGTATTCTATTGAGGAAATTGTTTGAGTTTAAGAATGTGGTGCTTGATCCGAATGGTCGAATATCTTCTATTGTCGTGAACAATATCAATTATGTGAATGTATACGCCTTTTCGGGAACAAACAAAAAGAAAGAGAGAGACGATTTGTTCTTAAATAATTTAACGGTTCATTTGAGTAAATCAGAGATTGAATATTCAGTACTTGGAGGTGATTTCAATTGCATATTGAACTCGTTCGACTGCACGGGATTAGTAAAAAATTTCTCTACTGGCCTGAAAAGGCTAGTTGATTCATTTCACTGGAAGGACGTTTTGCTTGAACTAAAAAAGAATGAGTTCTCGTTCTTCCGATCAGGTGTCGCGTCGCGACTGGACCGTTTTTATGGGCCCTCTAATTTTGTAAAAATGGTGATGAATGCAGAAACGATTCCAGTTCCTTTTTCAGATCACTGTGCGATCGTTTTGAAGGTAAAAATTAATCCGGAGTCTTTCTCACGGAGAGGAAGGGGGTATTGGAAAATAAACTCTACTATTTTAGAGAATGATTCAATAGCTGACAAATTTGCATCTACTTATTCAAATGTACGTAGTAGACTTTTATACACAACAGACAAAAATGCGTGGTGGAACTTAGTTATGAAAAGTAAATGTAAACAATTTTACAAAAGCGAAAGTTGGTCGAATAACCAAAGAATTTCAAATTCCAAAATCTATTTTCATGAGATTTTGAGAAATTTACATAGAAGAAGATGCTCCGGAGAAGATGTAAATAGTGATATCAGCTTAGTAAAATCGCGTCTAATTGAAATAGAGAACGACAGGTTGAAACATCACTGCCGCAAATTTGACAATTTTTCGCTTATGCAAGGAGAATTATCAAATGTTTTCCAAGTATCTGCTCAACTACAAAGAAATAGTCAGAGCAATAATTTAAAACTAAAGGAAGGCAACGTGATAACTGGTGATCCCACTCGGCTTAAAATAATAATTCATGATTATTATTCAAAACAGTTTCAACAAGTTTCGGACAATAATCCCTCAAATCATTCAACAGACGATCCGTTGAATCACATTACACGGCAATTGAATGACGAGCAGCAAAGAAGTTTGATAAAACCCATAACTGTGGATGAGATGCGAGATGTTTTGAAAATGTGTACGAAAAAAAATCTCCTGGGCCAGATGGTCTCAATTATGAATTTTATTTAAAACATTTTGATTTAGTAAAAGAAGATTTGATGAATATATTTAATTCTTATTTATCTGGGACTGTCAAGCCCACAAAAGAATTTACAGCTGGTATAATCACACTTATTCATAAAAACGGCGATAAACACGATTTAAACCAGTACAGGCCGATTAGCTTACTGAATTGTGACTACAAATGGTTCACAAAAATCATTGCTACCAGAATTCAAACCTTCATAGAAGATTTGTTGGGTTGTGAACAATCAGCTTGCAAAGTTAACCGATCCTGCTCGGACAATTTGAAAAATATCAGACGGATCATTTTACGGGCAAACGATACTTTACGGTTTAAAGGAGCATTAGTTAGCATTGACTTACAAAAAGCTTTTGATAAGGTTAATAATTTATATTTATGGAAAATCTTAGAAAAATTTAATTTTCCTGCCAGCTTTATCGCATGTATAAAAAACCTTTATAGCAATGCCTCTTCACGAGTTCTTTTCAATGGATTTCTTACAGATGAATTAAGCATTCGTTCTTCCGTGAGACAGGGATGTCCGTTGAGCATGTTACTCTTCGTTCTGTACATTGAACCTCTACTGAGGAAAATAAGTGATGGCATTGCGGGTGTACTTATTTACGATAAGTTCATTAAAACTATCGCATACGCCGACGACATTAATATTTTCATTAAGAATGATCAGGAGTTCGATTTACTAATCCAAATTCTAAACTCCTTTGAATCATTTGGAAACATTAAAATGAATTATGAAAAGTCGGTTTATATGAGAATAAATAACGCAAGATTGGGTCCTCAAATGATTCGCGAGACTCGGAAATTGAAAATACTAGGAGTTGAATTCACAAGTAGTATTAGCGAAACAATCAATTTAAACTATAATAGAATACTTTCTAACGTAAAATTCACTCTACAAATTCATAGTACGAGAAGACTCAATTTGATTCAAAAAAGCTGGTTACTAAACGCATTTATTCTTTCAAAGTTCTGGTATACATCGCAATTATTCCCCCCTTTCAAAAAACATATCGATTCTATCAACACGGCAGCATTAAGATTCTTATGGGCTGGTTATATGTTTAAAACTCACCGTGATCAATTATATCTTGACTATAGTGTAGGGGGAATTAGGTTGGTGGACTCCGAATTAAAAATGAAATCTCTTTTCATCAAGAATGTTTTGTATAATATAAATGATCCAACAGAGCAATATTTACTGTCATACCAAAGGATACAACAATTGCCACGAATATTCAGAGATTGGATAGAAGAGATGCGCATAGTCAAACAAGATAATAAACTAAACAGCACTCTATCAATTTACAGACATTTTATAACTGAGAAAAATACTATACCGAAAATAAAAAACGATCATCCTTCAATCCTTTGGGGAATTATTTGGAAAAACATAAGTTACAATTTCATCCCAACAGAAGACCGTGCGAGAATGTTCAGTCTTTGTAACAATTTAGTTCCGAACAGGGATAAATTGTTGACTTATAATATTGGACAATTAACAGACAACTCTTGCGAACTGTGTGCAGGTGAAGACAACAATCTACACAGAATAACTGAATGCCCTCAATCTCGGATTATCTCTAATTGGACGTTGAATGCAGTTGAAAGATTTTGTGGCTTAAAAATGGAAAGTTTGGAAGATATTTTATCATTCGAGATCGACACAAGGAAAAAGAATGAAAATGCAGCTTTATTCCTATGTATTAGAGCAATGTCACATAATTTGAAATTTTATCCCAGATCAAGCTTATATGTATTCCAAAAGGAGTTAAGAGAAATAAGATGGAATAATAAACAAACGTTTAAAAATATTTTCGGAATTAACTTGAACATATGCTAGGAGGATAGAGTAATAAAATAGTAAGACAGACAAAGTATAATGATAGTAAGATAATATAGCAATAAGTATACGTAGTAATTTTAATTGTCAATTGTTAATTGTAACTAACATGCTGAAATAAAAAAAAAAAAGTAAAAAAAAAAAAAATGGCATTCAGAAGCCCGGGGGCAGGTGAAAATTCTGGCTAGGTTCGCCTAGTTAAGAAGTGAGATAAGTCTGCCAAAAAAAAAAGAGATGCCAACCCGCTGTCTCCCGGGCAAAGGAGATACACCCAATAAAATGGAGCTACGATCACGAAGAATAATTAGAATGCGATCACCCGAGAAGGGTCCCCGAACTGGAGCTGGTCCTGGAACGGGCGTAAGAGCGAGCGGCCAGCGGCTGGAGGGCGATGTGCAAGAGCGGGCCACCAGCCGGGTTCAACCCGAAGAGCTACCGCCACACGGAAACAGCAGCCATCGACATCACCCAAGAAACGCTGCGCCTACGAGACGTGTTGCGACTGCCAGACGACAGTCGTCCACACTTGTGGGTACCACTAGGCGCCGGATCATGTGGACACACGAAATGAATGAATTCGTGATCCGCGCCTATTACATCTGCACTGCTTTGGAGACGGACATGAGTGGTCGCCCTCGAATACTAACAATGTTCGAGGAAGCGTATCCAGAGTTCGTCGGGAGGCTTGATCAGAACGCGATGAACGCGAGGCGTAGAGCGATAGTACGCAACAACATGCTCTCCCAAACGCAAATCGACGAGATCAAGCAGCAGGTGCAGAGAGAAATAAGCTCCAGGAACAACAGAGCAAGCGATGTGTCGAGACGAAGTTCAGTACGGCTGAGCAATTCATTCGCGAGTGGGGCACGCGAATCAGCACCAGTGGAGGCCACAGTACAACAACCCCCTGAGCCGGAAGACCCACAGCCAGATCAACAACTACTACGCGATCTGGTCTTCCACTACGACGAGGCGATCTCACAGTTCCGCGACACAGACCCATTGTCGCGCCCCAGGATCCCGAAGTTGCAGCATTCCCGCAGGCTGACAAGTGCAGTAAAGCTCATGAACGAGCACGTTCTTCCGCTGCACTTGGTTGATGCTGAGAACATGGAGGAGCTGCAACTGAAAGTTTACTGTGCTGCTGTGGCGACCGCCAAAAGTTTAGGATACCGTATTAGGCCAAGAGGCGGACTGCTCCAACATCTCCGTGAAAGGCGTGAGCCTCCATGGCGAAGGAGATTGGAGCAACGGATCCTAAACAAGCGCGCCGCAATTGGAAGACTGATGGCGTACAAAAGAGGCAGCAGATCGGCGAAATTATGTCGCCAAGTTGCTGTGATCGTGCGGCCTACTGAACTTCGCCAGCTGGGAGCTCACCAGCTGACGGAAAAACTCGACACACTGGTACAGCAATTGAGCGTCCTAACTAAACGGCTGAAACGTTACTCTGACTCTGCAAAGCGCCAGGAACAAAATCGGATGTTCAGAGATAACGAAAAAGCGTTCTACGACCACATTAGCGACGAGAAGCCCGACTACCGCGAAGGTTTGCCAGATATTAGCGATGTGACGAACTTCTGGGCTGGTATTTGGGAGACCCCAGTACAACATCGCGACGGGCAAATGTGGTTAAGACGGGAGGAGGAGAGTTGTGGTGAAATTGGAGAGATGCCAGCTATCATCGTCGAAGAGAACGATGTCCGCGAAGCCTCGCGGTACCTGAGGAACTGGGCAGCACCGGGCCCCGATGGTGTTCAGAACTTCTGGCACAAGAAGCTGACCGTCGCACATCAAAAGATAGCTGAGTGCTTCAACAAGGTGCTACGTGACCCACACAACCTCCCTGAATTCGCCACTCGTGGCGTCACATTCCTCCTCCCGAAAGACAGCAACACATTGAACCCATCAAAGTACAGGCCGATAACGTGCCTATCGAGTCTGTACAAGATATTAAGCAGCATCATAACCGCCAAAGTTTCTGCCCACTGCGAACAACACCATATCATCGCAGAAGAGCAGAAGGGATGCAGAAAAAATACGCATGGCTGCAAAGACCAGGCCATCATCGACGCAACCATAGTCGGCCAGGCGGTTTATAATCAGCGGAACCTAAGCATGGCCTATATCGATTACAGGAAGGCTTATGACTCCATACCTCACTCGTTTCTCGTCCGGGTATTGGAGCTCTACAAAATTGATCCCTTCGTCGTTAGGTTCCTGCAGCATGCGATGAGGCAGTGGAGCACGTCTCTGCACCTTAGTGATGGGGAAAATGTGTTGCAGTCTAGAACGCTGCAGATAAAGAGGGGGATATTCCAAGGCGACTCTTTCAGCCCGCTTTGGTTTTGTCTGGCACTGAACCCCCTCAGTAGGACGCTCAATAGAAACGGTCATGGCTATAAAATAAGGTATGGCGACGGCGCCCACGAAGAAGTGACCCATACCTTTTACATGGACGATCTCAAGGTCTACGCTGATTCACGTCAGCGTCTAGGTGTAGCTATCCGGGTTGCCGAAGACATAAGCAGGGACATCTGTATGGAGTTCGGCCTCGACAAGTGTCGCTGTGTCCACCTGCTGAAAGGACAACTTACCGAATCCGGAGGCTACGAGGTCTATGACGGCGAGTTTATAAGAGACATGGTACGTGGCGAATCCTATAAATATCTTGGATTCCGACAGCTCACCGGGATTCGCCACTCCGACATCAAGACGGAGCTGCGAGACAAGTTCTTGAGTCGAGTGAACTGTGTCCTGAGGACTTTCCTCAACGCGGGGAACAAGGTACGCGCGATCAACACATTCGCGGTTCCCTTGCTGACCTTCAGTTTTGGTGTAGTCAAATGGAGCAAAACTGACCTAGAGGACCTTGAGAGGAGGATGAGGAAAGCATTCAAAGAGGCCGGAATGCACCATCCTCAATCGGCACTGGAGAGAGTTTCACTACCACGCAAAGAAGGGGGACTTGGAATCGTCGACATTTCTGCACTGTGTGTTGCCCAGGTACGACAACTGCGCGAGTACTTCGCAGAACGCGCCAACCAAAACGCGCTATACCGGGCTGTCTGCGCCGCCGACAGAGGATACAGCGCTCTGCACTTGGCGCAAGCGGAGTACCAACTCAACTGCAATCTGCAGACAGTGGAGGAGAAGATTGCAGCTTGGAAGCAGAAGGCAGTGCATGGTGCCCACCCCCATCAACTGGATCGGCCACACGTCGACAAGGCCGCATCTAATCTGTGGCTAACGCGTGGTGAACTCTCTTCAGTAGTAGAAGCCGACATGATAGCCATCCAGGATAGGATAATGCCGACGAGAAACTGCAGGCGGTACGTCTGGCATCAAGACGTTGATGACATTTGCCGGATGTGCCATCAACCAGGTGAAAACATAGAGCACATTATGGGAGGCTGTCCCGTTTTGGCCAACGCAGCCTACACCGAGCGCCACAACAACGTGGCCCGTATTGTTCATCGACAACTGGCGCTCCTATGTGCTCTACTGGAAGACAACGTACCAAACTACCGGTACCTGCCTGCACCTGTCCTGGAAAATGACCGTTTCAAGCTGTACTGGGATCGCACTGTTCTGACCGACCTCTCGATCCACCACAACCGCCCAGATATAATGGTTTACGACAAGAGCGACCGCAAAGTCACCATCATCGATGTCGCTATTCCACTGAACCAGAATCTGGAGGAGACCCACGGTCGCAAAATCTGCAAGTACCGACCATTGGCCGTGGAGCTCAAGGAACTGTGGGGTCTAAGGGAGGTCCCAAGAATTGTTCCAGTCGTTCTCTCTGGAACTGGAATTGTCCCGAAGACACTTCTGGAAGCGCTAAAGGTGTTGAACATGGAGAAGGAATTGGCCGGCATCCAAAAGTCGGTCATCCTTAGCACCTGCGCGATTGTCCGACAATTTCTCGGTCAGGACTGAAACAGCACGAGCATGCAGATACGTGCATTCCGCAGAGCCTAGTCCCCCTTTGGCATTCAGAAGCCCGGGGGCAGGTGAAAATTCTGGCTAGGTTCGCCTAGTTAAGAAGTGAGATAAGTCTGCCAAAAAAAAAAAAAAAAGTTATGAATTTTTGTAGTGGAAAAAGGGGGAATTTTGTTTTTCCGAACCATCGGTTAAATTTGAATAATCATGTCCCAAAAACGAAAAAAATTGCATCTCTGGTATCAAGATATGTTATGTAAAAAATCCTCAGGTTCCGAGAAAAAATATAAAAAATATAACGCTCTCTAGTCCAAAGGCATGAAAACAATAAAATACGACAACAATGAATAATTACGAAAATAAAATCCATTTCTTCTGCAAACTCAATACTTTTTTAATGAAAGGCATTGGCTTCAATTTGATATGTCGACCATATAAATCGGTTAAGTGGTTCAAAAGTTATAAATTTTTGAAAATATCATTTTTGGGAAAAAGCTGAAAAAATTGTTTTTTCGGACCACTATGAAAAGAAAATGGGCACCCTCATAAAAAAACAAAAAAAATGTAAGGGTTGTATCTAGGACACGACCGCATATTTTCGACGTAGAATTACGCAATTATATTATGCAATCCGCTTGTTTACCTCTTCGAATATTATTTCAGAATGCATAGAAATTGTTGTAATAGATTATGTTCTTCGTTACAAATAAATATGATGAACATTCTTTTACGTTTGATATGATGCCTAGGATTACCAAAATATGTGAACGGAAGAATTGTCAAACGATCATTGTATTTTACATTTCCCTCTGAAATTATTGCACATCTCATGTTTTCATTCAACTCTAGTATCTGACGATCTTCCCAGGCTTCTTAGTTTAAAAGTACGTTTCAGGGGAACATATTCCGGTCTGTACAACGACAAGCGAGTACAAAAGTACTAAACACCAAAAAATACCCCCGACTTGCGTGTATTTGCTAAGCGGATTCCCTCAGGCACATTAATTTTGAAGTCCGTGTTAGGAATACACAGCTTAGTGGGAAAAGTGATCCCCGATAATCGTTCGATTAATCGATTAATCGAATACTTGCTACCAATGCCCTGGAAGGTAATGAAGATGGTCGAGTTTCGAGCGACATAGCATGCGCTGCCATAACTATTTCTCAAATAGTGACGTCAGTCGTTGTGTTTATCTTTAATTGCTCACCGCATCCATGTAAAAATGCTATTTTCAGGAAGTAATTTATCAATTAAAAACGTACATTTTTGTAGAGCTCCCGCTGAATATGAGGCTAATGTGATAGCGTGAAGTGAATATTTGTGAAATCACTTCGAAAAAGACGGGTAAAAGTGATATTTCCATGTGCCATTTTCACTCCCCCACGTTCATACAAACAAACGAGGCTTCTTTATTTTACCGTTATGAAGTTGATGTTTCGAAGGCTCTCAGTGTCGGTGTGTATGTTGTGAGATAATAAACGTCAATTAATCAAAATTTCACCGAAAATGTTACTGCTTTCGAGAACTAAGCAGAACTAAGGAAGTTCTTCCAGTTTTCATGAATTTAAACCGTTTAGAGATTATCGAATTGTAATGTATAGTATATCAAACAAATCTAATATAATTTTCGATTTGATTGGTATGCAAATCATGAGAATTCGTTCACAGTGAAAATAATTATTAACGTTAACTTTATTTCATAAAAACGTGTTTCCTGATTTGACACCCTTCCTGAAAGACGTAGTTCTACGTCAGAAAATACGGGTCTAATGTTTTGCGATAAAGTACAAAATTGCCACTTTTGACGAAAATCTGGGAACCACTATATCAGTTTGACATGGAATGGCTGTATTACAACAGATTGATTACCCGAAGCGCACGGCTATTTTTCGCTATTTTTTTTTGCTATTTTTCGGTCGCATAAAACTGCTTGAATGGAATTAAGGGACAAATTTGTGGACGGTTATTGATCGACTAATCAGCATATGATATCAAAAAGGATAAACTTCTGGAAGACCTTGGCAGAGAATCGCAGGCCATCAGAAAAACATGTTTGAAAGTATGCCACGACACATGAAAAAAGTCACCATGTCATCATAAAATTGTAAAAAGTACCGGCGGTAGCAAGTAGTTTCCATATAGGCGACAAATGCAAAACGTTCTGTCGAAGTGTTGAGTATTACCAATATATTATATTTTTAGTTTTGCGAAACGCAAAATGATTGAAAGCAATGTATTCTGTTATAATACACCAATGTTAGATTACTAGAGATGGTGATGTTTTGAAAATAAAACGTACTAGGAACAACATGGGAATTTGTTTTTTTTACAGTACTGTGTGTTGTCCAACCCATCTTTGGCATTAAAAAAAAATAAGAGTCCTAAAAATTAATTTCAATTGAAAAATCTTTTTAAAATTATAGAGGCAGAAAGATTCCACATGTCAGGAAAGTGGAAAAGCCGATCAAATCGTTCTGATATTCTAAAACAAATAAAAACCACTTACCAGTGACATTCTGGTGGGACCAATTTTTTGAGCTCCTCCAAGCTTTTCTCAGATCTGTACTCCTGAATGAATGCGACTGTGACGACGATAATTATCGCTATCGTAATACTGGCGGCATCATCAAACTGTTTCATACACGCACTCACCACTGCCGAACCTGAGGATGAGATGACACAATCAGATGATGGAAATATATGTAGCGTAAGTAAATTCCGACAACATCAAAAACCAACAACAGACAACAGGAACTCACCCAACAGTAGCAGAATGAGGGGGTTTTTGAACTGTTGGACATATTTCATCCACGGCGGTTCCTCGTCCAGCGCGTTGAGCTCATTGTAGCCTACGATTTTCGATCGGCTGTTGGCTTCGGCCCATCGTAGCCCGGTTCGCACATCCACCCTTAGCCGGGCGGCTACCTCTTGGGCCGAGTAGGTCGATGCTTCCGCGGTGGACAGCAGCATTTCTCTGTCCGCCTCCGGTTCACCACCGGTCGAATTGGCGTCACCCTGTTGGGAGGAAAATGAGCTATGGTTAGTGGATGCTGGACACTAGAGTGCGTTGGAGTACTACAAAAAAAAAAGGATGAATCATACGTTGTTAGAACGAGCGAGAACGAGAAATAATGACCCAGCACCGATCGCTACAAACAAAAGTGCTAGTGGCGTCAATTTGATCACTTGTTCATTACTTCTACTAGAAAAAAGGAAGACACTGTTATCAGCTTTCACATGGATGACACCATAAACAGACGATTGTGAGTGGAGACTTGGAGAGAGAGAGCGGGGAAAACGAGAGTGTGGAAGTGGGAAGACACGGGTGAAAGTAACGATGCGAACAGTTGATAGCAATCGTTACGGATCCACTTGAAAATGGGGCCACGTGTTCAAGTTGAACGTATCATCATCATTTTCATCGGTAATAGAGGTGGCTTATCGCACTAAAATCATAATTGCTCCACTCGAGCGCAAATGCTTTCGATGTGAACGTTTGTCGTCGTCGTCGCGAATTAAGCCGAACCCTAACGTATATGAAGTGGAAGACTGACAATTGTCGCGTTAATGATGATTCGAATGAAGATCTGATAATGCCTGATGGGGTGGTTCTCTTAAGCTTTTCTTTACGTTAATGTTCCACGTTGGTCTATTTCCACCGCAGGAGTGCCGGTAACTTGTTACTTTGTAACTTGTAACTTTTATGAAATCTATCAATTGAAGATACAACAAAAAAGGGAAACTAATGTGTTATATTCGCTTTGGCGCACTTCGTGTTCAAGTAGTATAGTCCCTAGTTTCTGAACTCCCTGACTCCATGTGTGAAGACTCTCCATTAGTTATTAATATTCCCAAATATTTCCTTGAGCGGTAAGTTCGCTTTGGAGTCGATCTTGATTTCAATTATACGCACGTACCATGATTCGTCCAGTCTTTCAAACACTCGCTACTCGCCCGATGATTCGTCTCGTCTATTACTACTACCTAGCCGAGACCACTCCGTATAAAAACTGGCGCTCGAATCGAAAAGTTCCCGAACAGCGGGTGCTTTATTGAATAGCGGAGCAGACAAGGTGTAGTTAATGCAGATTTGACGCGGTTCTTTTCCTTCTGTAGTACGGATAATGATAATGGAATCGTTACTTACGAGTATTTCTTGATTTTAATAAAAATATCAATCCCATTAAAATCATTTTTTATTCCTGCTTTTGTTCGATGTTTTCCTGTTTTTCCTTGGGTTTAAGTAACTTCAGAACAAAAAAAAATCTACACGCAGTGCTGCAAGAAAAATATTATTTTTTTTTCTCGAATTAAATAGATAATAACGTTTTTTCTCCTATTTTCCTACTGCCTTTCTACGAATAGTTGTCCACTGTTCCGAAATCAGCAAATGAGAAAAACGCATTCGAAGTTTTCTAGCAGATTTATCTACCAAAAGCTTTAAGGATTTCGGTTTAGCAATACACGGGGTTTTTAATAAGCAGAGAACTATTGTTCAATGAAATGTGAAAAGATCCCCTCATTTGAATCAATGAATCTTGGTTGAAGCCTTAAAAAATCATGGCGGGACAGTTATGCCTAGAATATCAACATGGGACAATTGATCGTGATGTTGTTTTTTTTTTAAACTGGGAACAAACTATAACTTTTTTTTGTGTTTTTCCGGAAGACTAGGCATAAAAACATCGCTTTACGAAGAAAAGTGAAAATTGTCAAAAAGTAACATGGGACAACTATGCGTAGAACGGCAGTCTAGGTGCAATCAATTTTTATTCTGGATTTTTTTTTTTCGTAGTCTATTATTATATGGCAATTTTGTCGAACACCTTTCATCAATAAAACAGGAAATTTTGATGTCATATTTTTCATAAATAGATTTTTGATTTTGGATACGTTCTTGTGAAAAAATTACTTAGATCATATGATAATAAAAACAATGCATTTGTCATAACCTCTACGAACTTTCGAAAATTCGAAAAATGTGCTTTTTCTTCTTTTGTCCGCAAAGACATTCGGAAAGGCGAATTAGTTTTTTAATACAGTCCGTGAACGGACCTCCTCTATGGAGGCTAAGCTCTAATCGAATGTTTGCATTCGTTTCTTGCTCTTCCCCACAGCACAAGCAGCGAGTAAAAAAAAACATGCCTACTTTATTCACTCAATTGTTTACTTGATTTACTATCTTCACTATTTGTCTTATCAACAACAAATCTGCTGAATAAATTTACAATCTAATGGTACGTAATAAAACATATATAGCACTAACGATTTTGTGTAATATGCATTTGGAATCCCTTGATTTTTCGTTACATTTTTCGTAGAGAGTGACCCCCTTATATAGAAATCAAAAACGTAGTCCTACGTCAAAATGCATTTTACCACTATGCCCTCCGGCGACCCCACAGTGATTTCGAGCACAAAAATAGCACAAAACTGTCAGCCACAGCACGGTGATGTCGTGAACATAGTATTGCTCAGTGGCCAACGACTTTCACTCTTGGACGGAAGATTGACGTAGAACTTTGATTATTGGAGACAATTGATATTGAGTTCTTGTAACTGTTCAGGAACCCGCAAACTTAACTCATTCAAATGGTGACCCTGGAAATACCATTTGTTATATGAACTGAAACGTTAAACGGGTTTTAATAGTTGTAATTGAAGTATAAATAGCTAGTTTTCCTCGTCGATATAACCCTTGTCTGAAACATTGCCTGTGGTGAGTCGTAATAATAATATCACCAAGTGATGCAGATTATGACCGTGAGTGCTTTCTTGTGAAGTTTGTGGGGCTTCTGTAGCGAACAGTTCTCAACGGGTGCACTTTGAACCAGACGTTCGTTGAAACTTAGGGGATTTTTCGTTACATGGTTCATTTTCAATTTCATTAAGCAACCCCAGCTTTCATTTGCTTCCAGGAAGGTTCTTGTAGGACCTTCCCATACAAAGATGTTTCTGTTTGTATGAAAAATTACCTCTTCATATTTGAAGATGAATCAATAAATTATGAAAATACATAATAAACACGAATGTTGCGAATCGTTCATTCTGAGAATACACATAGCATTCTCTATTCCTAGTACAATTTGCGATGGAGTGCTCCTCTAATTAACGCCAAACTTAAATCGTTCGCCTAAAAAAACCGCTGAACAATATAAAACGTTCACAGTTGTTTTGGGGGTAAATTAGGGTAAAAATATGCCTACTAACATTAGAATTTACTGCAATTTTTTCAAAATTATAGACACTACAAAAAAAAACTCGTTCTGGCATTTTTTTTTAAATCGATGTGAATAATTTAATTAATATTTTTTCGTCAAAGCAGTAAATTAAACTTGTACAGAATTTATTGGAGTTTTAAAAACTGCTTTCGATCTCGATGCGATAATTATTTATTGAAATAGTCATATAAAATTATGTACGTGAAATAAAAATAAATAAATAAAAAGTGTAAGTGATGTATTCTAAGTCAGAGTTTTAAAATTATGTATATCCCATGCGTATGCGTTGATCTCTTTGTTGCAACAGTTGATCACGAAATTACAGCATGTCAGAAATTATCTGAAATTTGCGACTTCGCACTATGTCTCTCTATTTATTTTTTTTTGCGAGTGTAGAAATCAAAAACGTAGAAAGACTCCTCACTGCTCGCTAGCTAGAGCAAAACCTAGTATTAGAGTAGAAGTAGTAGTAGTGTTGAATTATAGCGGCTTTTAACTTTCTGAGTTCGTTCGCTTCTAGCCTTGAACGAACCTTATATGGAAAACTAAAAACTCGTAAGCTGGACGACTGATGAATCGTGAATGGTGAGTTAGAAACGGATGGATCAGAAAATGCAACATTTCCTCTCTCCACAGTGTCCTTTGAGTGACCACAGAAAGATTGCCAGAACTGGCTTAAAAACGATGGTAAAAATACGAGCCACAAAAAATGCTAATCAAACTTGTTCCCATCTGAGCATATGTCCTCGCAGTATAGATACCAACAACAAAACACAAACTTCGATGTTCGACAGTATCATTTTTCAAACATTTACGATTCACATTTCAATCGATGTCGCGCCCATGATTCGTCGATTTGTCTCCCCACAAATTGTACGCAACATGAGCATGAGGGGAAATTTTCGCTTGCACACATTATTCCATTTATGTGGGTGGGCCGAAACATGTGCGTGTCACCCCGTGTAAATACCGAAAACCGGCGAAACCATATATTGCACAGTCATTAGAAAGCGTTGCTCCGGACAAGTGATAATGAACTGCAACCGATAATAGTGTGGTAGTTCGTCATAATGGCGATTCAAAGCAATTGAAAACCACATTATCGGACAATAGTTTCAATCAGTGGGTCCATTAGTGGAGTTCTGCCTGTGCTGCTGGGTGCTATTTGCTGTCCACTTGTGCATATATCTGCGAAAAGAAACTCAAATCGTGACAACAACGGATGATTCTATTAATGAAACCAGGGTTGATATCTAGGACTACACCCATCACCTGTCTTTACCCACAAAGAACCAAATTAATGGAAAATCATATTTGCGGTTAGTTGGGTTATTAATACATTTGAATATGGTCAGATACAGAAATGTAAGGTAACTCTTCCACAACTTCGAAGCTTTGTTTCCGAATGGATGATTGCTTCGTTATGTCATACAAAGTATGCTTCCCCCACTGCTACTTGTGCTTCCCATATTTCCACAAATTTACGATACATTGGACGGGAAATTAAATCAACACAGTGTAAACATGGTATATGCAGCATGGACCGACTGCAGTCTGTTCTGATGCGATAAGGCGAACTTTTCCGGAAATACAAATGGAAGCGATACACCATAGCTGGTAGCAGCATCAGCAGTAGTATCCAAGTGTGAGCAGAGTCTTCTTCCTCCTACACCAAACATTTCATCAGATGACACAAATTTCATTTATTTGTGCTTTGGAGCGTGGGTGTGCGTGTGTGTGTGTGTGTCTGCTCCAATATTTAACGGTTGAAGGTTGGAACCATGTAAGTGGAACAATTGCTCCTCTGGGATGGGAATTTCGGGCTGCTCGAATGATAGCACCACTTCTTGCAGCCAAGGATGTGAAAATGAGAGAGCAAAATATTCTATTGACACAAGTATGAGACCGTCGCGCTCGAGTGTAAACATATGTGAGGTTATAACGTTTTATGAATCAAGTCGGATTTGCGGCAAAGCACAGACCCAGGATTTGCTGCTGGATTATTTGTACTTCCATATTTTTCTCGATGTTTGAATCCAGTGAGTGTGATCAGGAAGAAAATCTCTATGTTACGATGTGCACGATGTAAACGAAGTTAGCTTTGTCGGTGGAATTAGAATGTCATTTTATCTTTGCAAAATGTCCCCGTAATCTTCCGGAGATATGAATTTCTCTATATTTTAATATCTCTGATGGGCTGGGACGCCGCAAAATGGGTTCTTTGGAATTGATAATTTAATCAGTTTGAATTCAAATTCACTCAGTGGGATGTCATTCTTTAAGCACAATTGTCCTCCAGACAGGCTTGCGCAAGTGCGATCTGTTATTTAGTTTGATTAATAGTGAACGATTTTACCAATTCACGTCAAGTGTGTTTCGCATTTTTTTAGAATATCGTCAAAGCCTAAATTTATGGAAAGAAAACTCATAGAATTTGTACCATGATAACTCACCCTCTCCTAAGCCTATCGTAACAGATGGATTTCTGACCGAAAACTCAACATACATCATCGAGAAACTGCTCCGGATAACTTTTCTCTCATTCTAAAAATCGAACTAACATTCCGAGACATCGTTTTTCAGACACGAAAGAAATCAATTGTGGAAAAATTGCTTGAAAAATGCTTTCGCGATCGGATTATTTGTTTGTGCAAGTGTATCATTCGTGCAATTCCAAATGAAATAGTCCAAAAAATGCAGATTTCAAAAACATGTATTTTTGATTCGAATGAAAGTTTGTATTCCATTTGAGTTGAAGGAAATATGAGTTTTCCACAGCAATTGGGAATTTTTAGACTCAAGCGTAACTTTTGAAAAGGGCATATCGATTTTAGTAGGAGAAATCTTTGATAATTTATATCTAAAAAACTATGAGTCGTACCGAAATAGTGTCCTAAAAAGAGTTATAACGTATTGATGTCTAAACATGAAAAAATATACACTGAGAAAAAAATTAGTACTCCTTTTTTATTTACAAAAAAAATTAATTTGCAATATCCAAAATAAATTTTAAAAAAATATTTTTTTTCATATAAAATAGAAGTCATGTAGAAAATTTAAAAAATGGGTCCAAGATAGTAATACTATTTTTGACGAACTTTGTGAAACATAAAATTTTTATGAATTTCCGAAACTTCGAATTTTTGTATGTTAACAATCATTTTTAGCCACAAATTATGATTTCTGATGTGATTTAAAACAAAAAAGCTAATTCTAAATCTCCTTCTAATTGTAGCCATTCTCGAGATATTTTAAAAAATATTTTTAATTTATTGTCTTTTTTATAGTAAATATTCCCTTTTAATATGTTTGTCGTATTATACCGTCATGTTCATGAAATTTTATGAATTTGCTTATAATTTCCAACAACTTTTCCAAATACATCATTATGGTAAAAATATATGTTTAGGAGTTACGTTGAAAAACATTTGAAGACATGTGGGTTAACAAAAAACGTAGCGATATTAAAAAATCTTTTTTTTATCTTAATACCAACTTTTAACATATTATTCGTGTTACACAATCAAAACACGAACAGTAGAATTGAAATCCCAACAACAAATACACCTTGTTGATTCAACCGGACGTTATCTGAAGTCAGGTATCTCTAAGCTACCTCTGTATAGGTATATAAAGTCAGGTATCATTAAGCTACCTCTGTGCAGGTATATATCATCAGGTATATTCATCAGTCGAACAATCTTCCTTATATAGTGAATAACAGTATACCACAATGGACCACAAAAATTTGTTTTCGTGTTGTAGACCGTTTCCGAAAAACAGTAAGAAATGATCATCTGAAAAACGTTTCTTAACCGTGTTAATGATTGAGAAACTTAAGTCAATGGGATGCAATATCCTTTTAGATACATCTTTAAAAATTTGCGGATCATGTTGTTTATCTGTATACTCTTCCAAACCAAAGTAGTGTAATACTGAGGAGCAGATCAGTACAGCAGTAGGAAATACTTTAGAAGAAGTACCATCAATAGTTTCAGTCGTTTCAGCATCTTCGCAAGATTCCCATAACAGCAATATACCAGAGTATTCCCGAGCGTACAACATTGAGCTATTCAACAAGGGAATCGCCGGTATTAACGTTTCACCAATAATGACGAAAAGACTTGGACAGGCTAGTTACCCCGAACAAAAATTCATAGAAATTTCTAAAGGTATTAAAAGAAATCTATTTTCCTTTTCACATGAAGGAGACGAAGAGTCGAACTTTAAACAAAAGGCAAAAGAGTTTGATGAGATTATCAATCAGCTCAAAGAGAAATGTGAACACACAGAGACAACAAGATCAGAAAAAGTTAGAATTTCAACAGTTTTGCCTAAGTCTTGGTCCGTGCAAAAAATGGAAGAAGAATTTGGCGTTAATAAATATATGGCAATTCAAGCCAAAAAACTGGCAAATGAAAAAGGTGTATTGTCGACACCACATAGCAAATATGGACCAAGTTTAAGTGAAGATGTTCAAAATCATGTTTCGGAATTTCATAATGACGACGATATCAGTCGATCATTACCTGGAGAAAGAGACTATGTTTCTGTAGCCAAAGATGGGATGCGTCAACACATCCAAAAAAGGTTATTAATAACATCATTACGGGAAACTTTTAACAGATTTAAGGAACTTAATCCAAATTGCAAAATTGGATTTTGCTCTTTTGCATCAATGCATCAATCCGAAGCATTGCAAATTGCTGAGTAGTTCAGGAAATCATAACGTTTGTGTTTGTACATTCCATGAAAATGTAAATCTTATGCTTCATAGTCTCAAAAAATATTCCTTTAACATTGAATGCAAAGAATATATGGTAAAAAAACTATGTAACATATCAAATAGATCAAAATACTGTTACCTTCGTGAATGTAAAAAATGCCCAACAATGGACGAGTTTGGAACTGGTTTCAAGATGAGCTTCAGGAACACAATTTAATTGAAATCACTTATGCACAATGGATATCTACTGATCGATGCGACATAGAAACTCTTGTGAAACCGGTGGAAGAATTTGTATCGTATTTTTGCGAAAAATTACTTACTCATAATTACATTAAAACACAACAGTCCACATTTCTTAACAATATAAAAGCTAATTTGCAAGAAAATGAGGTTGTTGTGATTTGCGATTTTTCCGAAAATTATTCATTTGTGCTTCAAGATGAAGTTCAAAGTCATCACTGGAATAATGATCAAGCACCAATCCATCCATTCGTTGTTTATCATAGAGATGAAAAAAGTTCTCTGGCAAATTTAAGCTTTGTAGTTATATCTGAAGTTTTAATGACTCAATAGCTGTGCAAGTATTTATTTCTAGATTGGTAACATTTTTGAAACAACAAATGCAGCTTAAAAGAATCAAATTCATGTCGGATGGTGCTGCATCCCAGTATAAAAATAGGAAATATTTTGCGAGTTTATGTCAGTTTAAATCGAAATACGACATTGACGCTGAATGGCATTTTTCTGCTACATCACACGGCAAAGGACCTTGTGATGCAATTGGTGGTACATTCAAACGGATGGCAACAAGAGCTAGTTTGGCTAGGCAGCATGAACATCCGATTACGATTGCAAAAACGTTATTTAACTGGGCTAGCAAGCGAAAAGAAGACTATCTTACAAAATTGTCATTTTCATATATGTCACAAGAAGAATATGATCAGGGTGTGGAAGAGTTGAGTAGCATGTATGATAACACCAAACAAATTCCAGGTACCCAAAAGTATCATTCTTTTGTACCTGTATCCGAGAATGAAGTAGCAGCAAAGTTGTACTCTAACTACAATGCAGCAGGTTATCATAATGTGTATAGAAATATAAGAAAATAATGAAAAAATTAAATTATATACAACAAAATTGTTATTTGATAAAAATAAATGCTAAAACTTCTAGTATTATTATTAGTATCTCTTAAACTCCGATAAATATAGGAATTATTTGACCAAATTGTAGAGAATAATATTTTTTCCTTTTATAAATGTTGTGTTCTGTTGGCGCAACATGTATAACATGTTAAAAGTTTGTATTTAGACAAAAAAACATTTTTTAATATCGCCAGATCGCCCACATGTGTTCAAATTATTTCCAACGTAACTCCTAAACATATATTTTTACCCATGATGATGTATTTGGAAAACTTGATGGAAATTATAAGTAAATTCATAAAATTTCATGAACATGACGGTATAACACGACAAACATATTAAAAGGGAATATTTACTATAAAAAAAGACAATAAATTAGAAATATGTTTCAAAATATATCGAGAATGGCTACATTTAGAAGGAGATTTATAATTAGCTTTTTTGTTTTAAATCACATCAGGAATCATAATTTGTGGCTAAACATGATTGTTAACATATAAAAAATCGAAGTTTCAAAAATTCATAAAAATTCGATGTTCTACAAAGTTCGTCAAAAATAGTTTAACCATCTTGGACCCATTTTTTAAATTTTCTATATGAATTCCATATTATATGAAAAAATAAAAAAAAATTAAAAATATGTATTTTGGATATTGCAAATTAAAGTTTTTTTTTTGTAAATAAAAAAAAGAGTACTAATTTTTTTTCTCAGTGTATATTTTTTTTCATGTTTAGACATCAATACGCTATAACTCTTTCTAAGACACTATTTCGGTACGACTCATAGTTTTTGAGATATAAATTATCAAAGATTTCTCCTACTAAAATCGATACGCCCTTTTCAAAAGTTACGCTTGAGTCAAAAAAACCCAATTGCTGTGGAAAACTCATATTTCCTTCAACCCAAACGGAATACAAACTTTCGTTCGAATCAAAAATACTCATGTTTTGTCATTTGTCGATTTCATTTGGAATTGCTCATTCCGAAAGAAATTTACTTTGGAAGCGATACAAGAAATTTAAATGAATAATAAATATATTTTTTTATTGTTCACTTATAGGTCCTTTTGAGCAGAACTTATTCCCATTATTTTCCTACAAGCATCAATAAAGCACCGTTTATCAAAATGGACACCGAGGAAATTACTTACTCTGAAGTTGTTAAAAACCTTGGCATGGACAGTAGCCCAAACCGGAAAGTTCAGACTAAATACAGTTTGTCGAAAAGTATACTATGCGATGCAGACCTTGATGGCACTCAAACAATTCACTCCTCAACATATCAAATAAAAAACTTGTTCGATCATTGATTATTCCACTATTTGAATACGGTGATATACTTTACGTTAAATCAATAAATGAAAATTTTCGAAAATTACAATTGGTTTTTAATTCTGTTACTATATTTGTGTATGACTTTGACCATATCCCATTTTTTCTAAATTTATACTCAACTGTAGTTATAGGGAATATTTAGATTTTCGAACGTGCACAATGACATTTAAAATTCTAAAAAACGCCCCGAAATACTTGGAAATCTTTTTCGTTATGTTATCACTTCCATGAATTCATAATTTGCTACTTTCAAGGTACGAAACAAATATTTTATGAATTTCCTTCAAATATCGAGCAATAACGCTAAGGAACAGCCTACCACGTGCGATTAAAGTAACAACTTCACTAGCTAAATTCAGAAGAGATTGTAAAAAGCATCTGTGTAATTGAATTCATTATAGAAAACGAAAGTAATACGTACTTTGAGAGCCATTAGAAAGCTATTTGCACTATTCATTTTTATTGAAATAAATAAATAAAAATTATTTGGTGTCATTTGGAAACGCAGCGGATCTATAGTAAAGTTTTATAAAAATATTTGAAATACACTGTATATCCCTTTTGTAAACAACTGTTCTTTTGTTTTTATTTTTATTTTTTGTTATGAATGTCACTGCACTACTTTAGTAAAAATAAATCTGTGGTGCACAATGCACTATAATTAGTTACAATTGTTTTCGCAATTATATTTTGATACGTTCAAATTGGTGCACCTGCTACATTAGTAGCTTATTTTGATCGGCATCGTTTGAAGAGCACAGATTGGACCAATCAGAACGTGGGATTTTGGTTCAGATAATGCTTTACATTTCACAACTGTTCAATAGTATGCTTTGGATGGATATGCTTTGTATTCTTGATAAGTGGCACTAACGTTCCTGGAGGAACTTCGCCGTCTCAACGTAGTATTACTTGTGTCATTTTTATTAGTACTCACAGCCCTATTATAGAAATCGAATCGAGGATTCGATACAATCACTATCACTATCACACAGATAATCTCGTACGCTCGAATTTCATGTGTTGCGATTGCATATACTTAGGCGTTTCCGAAATTTCCGCAAATTAAAACAAAATAATTCTCTGAAGGTAAGCAACAAGCAAACCAAACAACTCGAAAAATCCTGAAAGCCGCACCTATCACTCGCTCGATGCTATCGAGTTGCTCGGTATATATAATGGTAAAATAGGACAAACGAGCAAAATTCTTATGGCCTCGATTTCTATAATATGGCCCTTAGTTGAGTGTCTATGCCAAATAATACACCTTGAATGCATTCTGTGTGGCAAGGTCTAGAATACGCGTGACCACAGTGCAAGTCGAAGAAACGCTAACCACTCGGCCACGGGAGTACTTTGCTTTGTATTACATTCCCTTATTCCGTTTTTTTTTTGAATTGAGGAAAATTGGAAGCACTCTCATTTTCCTCCATGTTTGTCGTACGTAAGTCGCTTGCTTACGAACAAGCAAATACGCAAATACAGTACACGAGTACACCAAATTTCGAATGCAGTTTACAGATCTCAAATCCTAAATTAAAACAGGATTTTATTCTATTTTTTTCTCTGAAACTTGCAATTTTCCAAAGTTTCTAATTTCAAAAATTTTAATTGTCTAAATTCTTATTTTCCAAATCCTTTCCAAATTTCCAAAATATTCAAATTTAAATTTTTCATTTTCAAAAAAAATATTTATCAACATTTTTAACTTCCGGAAATTACAATTCCAAAATTTCAAATTTCTAAAATAATTAAAATTTACCATTTTTTTAGTTTTCGACTTTTTAAAATTTTTACTCTCTAAAATTTGCTATTTTGCAAATTATAAGTTTTTAAAATTTTTAAATTTATTTAAATTGTAAAGTGAACTTGTTCTTCTTTGTATTCTAGCTTAAACAGCTATCGCATTGGTCTTTTTCTCAGTGGACATAGACATTCGTTTAGCCACACCTGAAAAAAAAAACTTGAAACACTTACAAAACAACTAGGAATTTTCTTTTTATCGGGATACTTATTTGCTGTAGTGATAGTATATTTAAGTCAATTTTATTGAAAGGACGTGCGTCACAATCACACACACATACACACACACACAAGGCGGGATCGGTGGATATAAATATTCAAACGTCGTTTTTTCCCGAGACATACGTTTAGCCGCGGGACATAAAAATCGAGTTTTCGCATAATCACCAAGCCTTTATCTTTGTTTCTTGAAAAAAATACTTGGGAATGTTCAATTTACAAGATAAATATTACACGTGCAACGTTAGAAGTTGGTCAGATTAGTGATTTACGTAGAATTTAAAGGAATGGCGAAAGGTATTCTATTGATCTGAGAAAGTGGTACGGAATTTCTTTAAATAGTGCCAGAAATATGGGATATAACGACCAACAAATGGGAACACCAAAATTATTTTGCGTCTTAAAGGTCGAATAAGACACGAAGCAACCAGGAAACGATGTCCTGCTCATACATTAAGGCAGAATCGGTTGTTCCAGTAACGAAGAGGCATATTGCGCGCATCTTGAATGAGTCACCAAACATCATGTGGAAGAAACCTCAAGGGAAGACGAAACTGACCGCCACCCATAAGCAGAACCATCTCATATTCGCCCTGCAGTATTTGGAATGGAAACTAGAATGGAGAAATGTTGTATTTTCCGGCGAAAAAAGTTGAATTTGGATGGTCCGGACTGTTACAGTTGCTATTGGTACAATTTAAGTCAGGCATGCCGTGAGATCGAAGCGAAACTTTGGGGGCGGAAGTTTGATAGTGTGGGGAGCCGTTTCCTTTGTTTCATTTTCACCCAAATGAACTCCGAAAAGTATCTTCCATTACTGGAGGACGTTTTAATTAGCCATATTGAGAATAACGCTACCGAGGATGTCGTTTTTTCAGCAGGATTATGCATAGATCCACATTTCCAAGCAATCGAAGGCATGGTTTGCCGAGAAGGACATTCCGCTTCTTGAATGACCTGCTGGCAGTCGAATGCAATCCCATAGAGAACCTATGGAGAATCTTGGCCGAGATGGTCTATACAAACGGATGACAATTTAACAACATTCCCAGTCTCAAGGCAGTGATTCAGAAATGATCCGAAATTTGCCGCACAAATTTTCTTTTATTGAAATTTTAGGATGCGGCTAAACGAATGCCCACCCTGATTCCACATATTTGAATTACTTAAAAAACGAAAAGTGAATTTATACTTTTTTTAGAATGAATTCGATGAAAATAAACAATAATCGTCTTTTATGAGCAAAACTGTACAAAGAATTGACTTATTTTTAAAAATATTGAGGAAAAATAGGGTGCGGCTAAACGAATGTCTACCACTGTATTTGTGCATCCACCGCCATTATCCCATATTTCTAACAAGTAAATCACAAAACTATTAAACTATGTTAACAATTTCAATCTTTCTTTGGCAACGCATAAGTGCAGAAGTGCCCTCAATCAGACGGTATGAATACCAACGGATTGTAGAATTTCATTGAGTTCCACCTTGGAAATGAAGCTGGGAGCAAAATCGCACTATGATTTAAATCACAAAAACTCTGTGTATGACATCTGCCTTAAGGAAGATAGTTAATTGCTCGTTGGCAGAAGCGAGACTGTGAAAAAGAAATGCTTGTTGTTCGTTTGTTTGTTTTATGGAGGTTTTAAACTTTTGCCTTGAGAAAGGCCATTGCGTAATAGAAATTGCAAATGCTCTTCTTTTACGCTGTGGGCGAAGCTTAGTGTATGTTCATATGTTGCAATGTTTGTTCACTGCATTTGTAATGTTTAGCATGTGAAAAAATCTTAGAGAATTTTTGAATCGATTAGTGTGCAAACCATCGAAATGCGATCGTAGCAAAAGTAGTTATTAACCTTAAAACTATTTAATAAAAACGTTACATGTTTTCTTATTTGGCACAAACATTGTTTAGCCTACAAATAGACATTTGACGTAGAAGTCTTTTTCTGAAAAAAAAAAAACACTCAAGAAATCGTAAAGCGGTTGAGTTACAAAATTTAAATTTAAAAAATGTTACTAGAGTATTTCAAAAACATCTATTAAAACAAATTTCTATACTGAGGCGCATTTGAAGACTTTGAACTCATACTTGAGTGGATAAACTTTTGTCTCTTTCAAAAAATGTCGTTCTGACGCGAACTTGTATTTCTGCAAACTAATTATGATGAATTTCGTTAGTGACGACAGTTCGCTTTTAAGAGATGGCTAATGAGAATTTAATCTTTTCTTCGAGATCTCCGTCTGGTTCAGTTTAGCGCAGAAAATAAACGAGCAAATGCTGAGTTGTAGCTGCAGATAAATTAGTTATGAGGCAAATACTTTGTTTGAACTTTTGCTCGCTTATCTGTGCGGATGTTTCGTTCGTTTCATCCAAGCTTGTATTCCCCGGCAGTTGTCCTGGAAAAATATGGCACAGAGCACAGTGCCCTCGGTTGACCTCATCATAACCTCCGCACGGGACTCTGTGATGGCGTGATGGCGGCGGGTGGGAATAATGTAATTATTGTTTCCAGTGTTTGGATCCTTTGCGTTGCGCATATATATATATAAGTTAATAGATTAGTCTGTTGAAAGGTTCGCCCAACTTCCTCGAGCCGCTTCTGCCCCGTCATGGCTATCAATTATGCAAACGATAGCAGGCAAACACAATTTATGAAACCGGTCGGGTGCCGCTCGTACTAATTTATTATTATTTACTTTCATCCCTTTTCGTTCACTAAACATCAGCTACCAGGTCAGAGATAGATAAACAGCGCGGGGGCGCAAACGCGCGATGGTTAGAGTCTATTGATTTTCGCAAGCATTTCCGCGGCAGAAATGGGTTCTCCCGTGCTTCTGTGCTCCGAGGCGAAGGATTTTGTGGTTGACCACAGAAAATGTTACAAACCGGCGAGGCTGCCCCCATTTAAATATATAATCCTGGCCTGTGGAGGATGCTTCACTGGTAGCAGCGCCAGCAAATGTCCCGATCTGCTGCTGCCGACGACGGAGCGATAAAAGCTTGAAAGGATTATGTTATGAAAATTTCATTACGAGTCCTTGCTTCTATTCATGTCCTTCGTTCAATGTTATACCACCAGCAGTATGATATTGTGCTGAGCAGACACATATTTTGGTTCCCACAGACGACGTGTTGCGACGTTGCGATACCGGTGCACACACACACTCTAAGGAGTCGAATGCTAATGTGACTAATAAGTTGCAGCTGGAAAGCTAATTTAACGTAATTGTACCTCGGATCAAACTTCAAAAACTATTATTTCACCGATGCAAGCTTCATAATATTCACTGTGAAACATATATGCAAACATTGTTCAAAAAAGGAATTTGCTTCGCTCTACCATTAGTTCCAACAAATTTCACTGTTCGGTGAAAACACAATCGGAAAACTGAAATGGTTCCCCACACCTCAATACAACATTACACCCCACGAATGAAGTGTCATCTCTAGTGAAATATAAATTGCTTAATAAAATTATTCACATTCTTTCCCAGAAAATAATTCTGCCTGAATTCCCAGGATGCTATGGAACTAAAAAAAAGAAAACGAGAACAACACACTGCAACCGACGTTCCGTCGTTCCGTCGTTCCGTCGTTCCGTCGTTCCGTCGTTCCGTCGTTCCGTCGTTCCGTCGTTCCGCCGTTCTTTAAAAGTGGAACAGAAGGAGTCAGCGAAAAGGAAGAAATTAATCTATGAGAGAACTCCTCTCGCGCCTAGCTGTGTGTGCCTACCCACTACTTGTTGAGGACACACAATGGCTTTGTTTCCTTTTACGGTTTCAACAATTTTGCTTGGCCCGGTTGGTGATTTAACGTACCATTAATCGCTAACCAAGTATGCTCCAAATGGGGGGGGAGGGAACCCTTTTCAATGCGTCCTATAAGTCCCACCGAATGTAATATTATCGCGCCAGTTTGATTTATTTCGGGTGATTTAAAAGCCGTAAAACTCAATTGATGCTGATTGTGGATGTCGACAGAGCAAGCCGTTGGAATGTTTCGTTCCCACTGGATGGTCCGAAACAGCACAATAAATCATCCAACATATTCCTAAATGGATTATGAGCAATTCTGAACGTTATTGCGTTGCCATTGTTCATCCGAATACTGCCCTTTTGTATGTTTGAGCGAAAATTAAAAATTTCGAAAACTAGAATTCGTGCAATATTTTTTTCCAACACGTTAACTGCCACGTCAGTCACCGGTGACTGACACCGAGTCTTCGCTCAGACTGCGTCAGTCAGCAGTGACTGACAGTAGAACATATGATAATAAAGGTATCTAACATAAGCATATAAGCTTACAAGTATTCCCTTTTGAACAAAAATACTTTCCACTACGATGGCACTCAACACTTCAGAAATTGAAAATTTTAAAATAGAATATTTAAAAAAAATATTAATTAATTAAAAAAACCTATATTTTACAAAATAAAATTATTTGAAAATTGAAAATTTTTCAAACTAAACTTTTTGGATGTTGAATATTTTGACGTTGTAAAATTTGAAAATTAAAAGATGAAAAATTTAAAATTTAAAAAAAAATTAAAAAAATTAAGAAATTAAAATATTAAAAAATTGTGAATTTATAAGAAATTTAAATTTGGGAAACTTAAATTTTGAAAAAAATTAAAAATTGGAAAAATAGGAAAATTTAAAATTTAAAAATTAAAAATATCAAAAAACTTTGAAAAAAAAAAGAAAAAAGAAAAATGCAAATTTGGGAAAAAAAAACAATTAGCCTTCCGATACTCGCGCACACCAGATCCAGATCGATCGAGATCAAGAATCAATGAGGTGGCTGAATTAAATGACTCTTAAAACTGAAGGAAGTGAAAAAAAAATTTTTTTTTCATTCAATTATTTCTTTTGAATAAATACCAATAACGCCTAAAAATACACAATAGCAATGTTACAGAGATACGCATAGTCTGTAAATATACCAGTAACGATTTTGTGCGCGAGTACAGGAGGGCTAAAAACCGAAAAATAAAAAAAATAGAAAATCGAAAACTTGGAAAATTGAAAATTATTAGGTGTACCGGTAAGTTTCTTCGGTTTTACAGGGAATCGAATTTCCAAACATTCGTTGGAAAGCTACTGTCATCGCGCGTCTTTTTCAGTATATGTCAAAAAGTTGAAGCGTAGTTTTTGCCACTTCTTCTTGGATGGCACTAACGTTCCCAGTGGATTTTTCATGATCTACTGTGTTCTAACAGTCGAGCACTTTCATTAGATACCCATATTGATGGAGCTTTGAAAAAATATATGGCGCCATTTTGTGGTGGCGGCCATTTTGGATTTTCATTTTTCATAAAAAAAACTGTGTTCTTCTATTCAATCCCTTTCATTTGATATCCATATTGATTAGGTTCTGAAAAAATATGTAATCCGCCATTTTGTGGTGACCACCATCTTAGATTTGCATTTTTCATGAATAACTGTGTTCTACTAGTCAAGCCCTTACATTTGATACCCATATTGATGAGGTTGTGAAAAAATATATATGGCGCTATCTTGTGGTGGCGGCCATTTTGGATTTGCATTCTTCATAAATAACTGTGTTTTAGTAGTCAAGCCCTTTCATTTGATACCCATATTGATGGGGTTGTGAACAAAATATATATGGTGCCATCTTGTGGTGGCGGTCATTTTGGATTTGCTTTTTTCATAAATAACTGTGTTCTACTAGTCAATCCCTCTCATATTTCCATATTGATGGTTTTCTGAGAAAATATGTAAACCGTCATTTTATAGTGGCCGACATCTTGAATTTGCATTTTTCATAAATAGCTGTGTTCTACTAATAAGGCCCTTTCATTTGATATCCATATTGATGGGGTTCTGAGAAAATATGTAATCCGCCATTTTGTTGAGACGGCCATCTTGGATTTGCATTTTTCATAAATAACTATGTTCTACTATCCATGCTCTTTAATTTATTCTCATCTTGATTATTATACAAATTATTCAAAATTTCCGATCTAAAAATAAGAAAAATCAAAAATAAAACACTCCGGATAATCGAGTCTAAAATTCCGGATAATCGAGTCCGATCTGTACTTAAATATTTAAAAATATACGTTACGATTTTGCATGCAAGTACAGGGGGGTCAAAAACATGGAAAATAAAAATTTAAAAAATTTGGAAAATACAAAATTTTGAAAAATGAGAGTTTGAATAATTTAAATTTGAAAATTGAAAATCTTGAAAATTGATGATGTCTTTCTTCCTTCAGAAAGAAGAAAATTAAAAATGTTAAAACATTAAAGATTTAGGAAAATTAATGCTTTGAATATTTTTCGGAAAATGATTTTTTTTCGAGATCAGAAATATTAGAAATGACTTTTTCTTTAACTTTTCAAAATTCTAGTTTAAAAAAATTTTAAGTTTTTAAAAACCAAATGTTTTAAAAACATAAAAATTTTGAAAATTCAACATTTTGAAAAAATATATATACTTACATATTTGAAAAAATACGTTACGATTTTGCGTGCAAGTAGGGGGGATTAAAAACATGGAAAATAAAAATTTAAAAAAATCAAAAAAAATTTGAAAAATGAGGATTCGAATAATTTAAATTAGAGAAATTGAAAATCTGGGAAATTGATGTTTTGTAGGAAGAAAGATGTTCGATGTTAAAACATTAAAGATCTGGAAAAATTGATACTTTGTTTTTTTTTTATTTCATTTTCCAAAAATCTAGTTAGAAGAATTTTTCTTTAAAAAACAAATGTTTTAAAAACATGAAAATTTGGAAAAATTAAAAAAAATTAAAAAAATAAAATGAAAAATTTTAAAAATCAACAAAATATTTTTTTAAATTGATGTTTTCAAAAAATAAGAAAAAAAATTAAAAAAAAAAAGTTTGGAAAAATAAAATTTAAAGTCCAAAATTTTGGAAAGTTAAAATTTAAAAAAATCTAAAAATTTAAAATCATGTTTTGGTAAATTCAATTTGTTGAATTTTTGAAATTTGAAAAATTTGGGGAAATAAAACTTGAAAAAATTGTAGAAATAAAAATATGGAAGGTTGAAATTTTTTGTAAATTTAAATTAATGTAATTTCAAAAAATTAAAAATTGTAATATTTCGAGAATTTTTAATTTTACTCAACCTGCAAGTATTTGAAAATAAAAGATTCATAAAAAAACTAGTTTTAAAAATTATAAGTTTCGAAAAATTTAAAATTTTAATGATTGATTTGTTTTTTAAATTGATTATGTCAAACTATTTAAAAAAAAATTTGAACTAAAAAAAATTAACATAAAAACAAAAATTTTAAAATGTAAAAAAAAGATTTGAATGTTTTAAGATAAATTGAAAATTTTGAAAAATGGGAAATAAATTTAAAATAAATAAAACGATAAATGCAAAAAATCAAGTATTTCAAAATTTTAAAGCTAATGAAAAATTTTTGGAAATGGAAAAGTAAAAAAAAACTGACAGCATTGAAAAATGTTCTAAAAAGGTTTTTTTTGTTTTCATATTTAAAAATTTCAAAAAAAACTAAATTTGGGAAATAAAAACAAAATTATGAATATTTTTTTTTAATTTTTCAATTTGAAATTTATTTTTATATTTCAAAAATTAAAAAGATTTGACAAAATTGGAAACATTTTAAATTTTAAAAACTAAGAATATGAAAAATCACAACATTAAAAATTTTAGTAAAAAAAATTTTGAAAAAACGTTGAGAAACAGAAAATTTTTCAAAATAGAAAATTCGAAACAATGACAATTTGGAAAATCAAAAATTTGGAAAACTTCAATTTTAAAAAATTGTCAAATTTACAATTTGAAACAATTAAAATGGAAGATAAAAATTTCATACAGTGGAAATTTGAAATGTTTAAATTTTTAAGAATAGAAAATTTGGAAAATTGAGAGATTAAAAAGAATACGAAAAATTTTAATTGAATTATTAGGCTGTCAAAAAAGTCCTGCGGTATTTCCGCGAGGTGTCGTTGTATCGAGTCATACTATAGCTTGTTTGAAAGGTATTTTTCGCGCTATGAATGCGCGCAGTTTATGGACCCGATACAGTTTCCATTTCAACCGCACAACGATGGTTTCAACGTTTTCGTTCTGGTGTAGAGGTCGTCGAAGATGTGCCGCGCTCCGGAAGGCCTGTCGTCGAAAATTGCGACAAAATCGCTGAATTAGCCGAGAAAGACCCGCTTAGTAGCAGCCGTACCATCGGCCAAGAGCTGGGGATAAGTCATCAAACCGTTATTAACCATTTGAAGAAGCTTGGATTCACAAAGAAGCTCGATGTATGGGTGCTACACACGTTGACGCAAAAAAACATCTTTGACCGTATCGACGCATGTGAATCGCTGCTGAATCGCAACAAAATCGACCCGTTTCTGAAGCGGATGGTGACTGGCGATGAAAAGTGGGTCACTTACGACAACGTGAAGCGCAAACGGTCGTGGTCGAAGCCCGCTGAAGCGACTCAGACGGTGGCCAAGCCCTCATCAACGGCCAGGAAGGTTCTGCTGTGTGTTTGGTGGGATTGTCAAGGAATAATCTATTATGAGCTGCTTCCCTTTGGCCAAACGCTCAATTCGGACCTGTACTGCCAACAACTGGACCGCTTGAAGGTAGCACTCATGAAGAAGAGGCCATCTTTGATAAACAGAGGCCGCATTGTCTTCCATCAGGACAACGCCAGGCCACATACTTCTTTGGTGACGCGCCAGAAGCTCCGGGAGCTCGGATGGGAGGTTCTTTTGCATCCGCCGTATAGTCCGGACCTTGCACCAAGTGACTACCACCTGTTTTTGTCCATGGCGTACGAGCTAGGTAGAAGTTAGCCACAAAAGAGGCCTGTGAAAATTGGCTATCCGAGTTTTTTGTGAATAAGGAAGCGAGCTTCTATAACAGGGGTATTATGAAGTTGGCATCTCGTTGGGAACAAGACATCGAACAGAACGGCGCATATTTGACTTAAAACAGATGATTGTAACTAATTTTATGAACAAATGAAAATTCAAAAAAAAAAATACCGCAGGACTTTTTTGACAGCCTAATATGTATTTTTTCAAATTTGAATTTTTTGGAGAACCGACAATTTTGAAAAATAAGTTTTAATAAGCTGAAAAAAATCAATTTTCAAAAATTAGAAAAATAAGAAAATTAAAATTTTGGAAAATTAAAAATGTTGAAAATGCAAATACAAATTGGAAATTAGAAAAATTATAATTGAAAACATGGAAAGTTTAAAAGACTAACAAAGTCAAAAATTAAGGAAAAAATCAAAAATAATTGTTTAAACATTTTTTAATTTTTTAAAAATTTTTAAAGTAAAAAAAATAAATGAAATGTAAAATTTGGAAAATTTAATATTCTGGAAATTTGAAATTTGAATAATTGAAATTTAAAAAATGCTAAAAATACAAAATTATTTTTTTGCTAATTTTTTTTTTAATTTTTGAAAATTAAAAAAATTGGGAAACTGAAAGCCTGGGAAATCACGAAAAGAAAACATTGGAAATTTTTGTAAATTTGGACATTTTCAAAAGTTTTAAAGAATTTTAAATTTTCAAAACTTGCAAATTTTGAAAAACTAAAGATTCATAAAATTTTATGATTTAAAAAAAATTAGTTTCAAAAAAGCGAACGTCCTGAAAAAATTGAATAACTGAAAATGTCAAAAAAAAATGTTTTAAAATTGATAATTTTTTTTTAAATTTTAAAAATTTGAAGATGGCAGCATTAAAATATGTGAAGTTTCAAAAAAAAATTTTTTTAAACTTTTCAAAGCTCAAAAATTTAAAATTCATAAAAATTTAAATTTGGAAAATAAAATAAATAATAATAATATTCGTATTATTTTTTATTTTTCAAATTCCTGAAACAAATAAATTTTGGAAATTTAAAAATTCGGACAGAGAAATACAAATTTTAAAAATTCAAAATTCTAAAAAAACGATAGATTTTTTTATGCCTGGAAGTATGCAATCGTGTGCTGCATGATAAAATTAATTTCAAGTCCCGGAAAAATGTTAAGTGTCAAGTGCGATGCGCTATGCAATCGGTGTGTGCGTTGTGTGTTGTAAGTGTCGTTGGAGAGAAGTCGCGCGACGATTCTGCGACTATAAACGAAACTTTCATCGGTTTGCATACCGTCAAGTGGAGTGTTTGTGTATGATTGAATCACACATACGTGCTACGTACATTGGTAATTGGACATACATTTAGATATATGGCCGACTTGTGTATTGTTTCCGCGAGGAATGAGTAATAAGTAATGAATCAACCATCTACAGCTACTTCTACAAAATCAGGCAAACCATCAGCTCTTTTCAGGACCACTAAAACTTTCTACTAGAGAGTTATTTCTAAAATTTCGATGCATTTGGAATAGTAATAATATTCGAAACGATAAACAAGCGAATTGAATAAAATAATTTCGTTGTTTTACACCGAATTTAGGTTGTGGTTGTGTCCCGGACACCAATTCTTACTATTTTTTCCCTAATTGAATCACCATGAGCGAGACAAGTAGTATCGTAGTTTAAGAAGTTAATAATATGTACTATACTTATATTTCATAGAACTTTTGATGTCAGAATGTGGATTTTTCAGGATCTCCAAACTACTCCATATGAGAAAAGTTGGACCGAAGATGGAAACATCGGGAAATCAACAGAATCTTTTCGTTCATAAATAGATTGTATGCCAGTGGTGGCATCCATTAGCCGTGTAACATATATTACTAGCATACCCCTCACAAGGCATCTCTCTTTCTGATTCAACTACCTGCAGATCTCCCGCAGGTAGTCTATTGAAAAAGTTATGCTATGTTAGGTAGAGTGTGTGTCACGTAACAAAATTGAATTAAACTGTCAAGTTAGAGGGTTGTTTTTGTGACGGAACTGCAGAAGAAAAGTGGTTTCACAGTGGTGCTGCTCGTTTCTGCCGTGGAAGAAGAGAGCTCAACAGCATTCTTCCCGAGTCAACCGCACTCCAGACAACCATCTCTATGATAACCGGGCCAGGAATCGGAACCGGGGGAGGGAGGGGTGAAAGATTGCCATTCGTTTCCTTGAATGCAACCCCGAGAGCTCCACTCTCCACAGGAAATGAGTTAACAATGTTGCCGCTGGTGAATTATTGAGGAGTGGTGGTAGTGTATACGATACTCTCGTATGTGGCGGAAGTTCTACCCGGCGCAGTCTATATCGATGACTAGCTTAAAAGTTCGATCGTCTCCGAGTGGTTGACCGCAGCCAGTATATAGTTCTTTCTGAGACCAGATTGTCTCCGTATGGAAAATCTCTGGATGGTGATTTCGAGCTGGGTTCGGTGATATTGAAGGTTGGTCCGGGAGACGAGAGTATCCTCTCGCTTTGAAAACTTTCAATAACTCCCATTAATCAAGCGGAATTATGTATTTGGGACCTGACAGGGAAAGATGCAGGGAATATAGCCAGCGGAGGTTTGCTAGAAACAGCAGGAGTCAAATTTTGGGAGAAAGTTTACGGGAGAACAATATTTTTTGCGTTCTATGATTGTAATCTTTCGGGGCTGAATAAATTGTCAGAAATACTTTTTCATCATGAAGCAGTGAAATAAAAGTAACTATGCCGACATTCTTATCAATTTCAATACTATTATCATCTGAGTGTTAACATCACTGGCTGTTCATGTCCCTTTCTTTTCCTCGACGCTTTAATAGGATTAATGTGCAGACTCCGAAGAAAAATTCAAAAAAATTCATCTTCGTACTATCCCATGCTCCCCGAGGCTCACTATCACTTCCAGATCAGCGCTTATGTTCGTGATTCCCTTCCTTCCGAGTGAGGGCGAATTATACTATCGATTTTTCTCGGTAAGTTTTCGCCTGCCTTCGGTGTCGAAAAAAACCACTCTAGATAAACAACCCGCATCCTTGCGTTTTTTTTTTCTTCCTCTTTTTCGTTTTTTCTGTCAGACAACCCATTTTTAAGCCGGAAAGGAATCATTGGATTCATTGGTTACATTTCTCATTTGCTTGTTTGGATGCAAATGAGGGATTCGCTGTTTTACATTTCTCCCCTCTGGCGACGCTCCCTCCCTTCTGGAACATAACCATGGAATGTGGTGTTGGAACGAATGAGAGAGAGAGAGTGGAGGAAGCACATGAAAAAGGGCATCCGTTGCAGCAGCCTGGAAGGCTAGAAGAAACAGTTTCTCCGCCCGGTCCTTATCGCTGAAGCATATTTGATGCAGCTTTTTATATACACAGTCTTGGAAAACTTAAACATTGGTGAGATTATTTCCATCCCAGTCTGCGATGTTGGCTGCTGCTGCTCGAAGCAGGATGTTTTTGTTGCTCATTGGGGAAACTACTGAAACTGTTTACCAGCGGCAACTATTTACTTCGATCGTGGGGTAGGATAGTTCAACATTAGGTGTTGTGTACCTTCGTAACCACGCGTAAACTTTAAAAAGCTGCAGTAGATAAACAATACAATTTGTTGTGGTTGTCCTTGAAAAGATTGATTCTCCATGAGGTGCGAAGACTGAGAAGTCAAGTTACCTTTGAATTTTTAGAATACCGCATTACCTTTTCTGATAATCAAATAGTTTTCAATTTTAAGAATACTTTGAAAGTTTCGAAATTTTACTGTTTACTTTACTCTCGACATTTTTATCAAAAACTTCAAGGACCATTTTTGATTTGGATTACACACGCAAAAAACTGAGTATTTCCTACGAGATATTTACAGGAGTATTTTTTCAAATGGACGTCTGACACAAATCTTTTTGATACTCTATCGTAAGCAAAACTTTACCGGTTGTATGAATGCTTCAAAAGTAACAGTGAGTCTATCGAAGTTCGTTGACCATCAAAATTAAAATAGCGATATGTTGCGAATGAGAGGAAAAAAATCGTATAAACTTGCAGCGAATCGAAAGCGATCATGACATTTTGGTTCACATGTTTGTGTATCAAGAAACAGAGTTCTCTCGTTCTCGTTTGTGCCATGATATGTAGCATGTATCAAACGAATGCCACTAGGGGAAATGACATCTGCAAGATCATATTTTAACAAACAAAAGTGAGTTATTCAGTGAAACGTTCAATCGACAAACACTTATATTTATAGAGCAATTTTATGCCAAATCAGTCGACCGCTGCCTTAAAATAATACACAGCAAAGTTGTTCGGAATTCAATGAGCTATTAGAAAAAAATAACATTTGAAAATGAACGTTAAAAAATCTTACTCAAAAATTTATTTCATTATTGATACTTTTTATAACTCAAAGCATGCCCTTTTCTTCCCCTGTTGGGTGTGAACCACTGCGTCCATTATTTTGAACTATTGTGGTATACCCCTTTTTTATACTACACTTCAAGCTTATCTACTACTTATTGATGAAGGAGTAGACTGAAAGCTATAGCGAGATAGGTGCCAATGAGCAATAATCTGTTTGATAAAATTTATAATCCTGATCGGCGACGCAGACCAAATTTCCTTGGGTTCCAGAATAGGTATATCAAGGTGTTGAAGTCTGCGTTTAGTTAGAGCTCCGCAGTTACAGAGCAAATGTTCCGAGGTTTCGCTTTCGGCATTACAAAAGCGACAAATATCGTCTTGTGCTACACTTATGTTTTGAAAATAATATTTACTCGGGCAGTGTCCTGTTACAAGATCAGTGAATGTGCTGAAGTCTTTCTCACTAAGGCTTAGCAACTGTTGAGTAATTTAAATACTCGGCGTAATAAATTTTTTCGCCTGTTTATGTTTTGCAGCCATCCAATTGGCTGTCACTTCCCGGTTTTCCCATTTCTTCTGCTCACTTTTCAACACACAGTCAGAAAGTCCACAGGATGCTCCTTTAGATATTTCTAAACATTAGAAAACCTTTTAAATTTAACAAAATTTGACTTATAGTGAATGAAGACTGAAGTTTTAATAATTCATAAAATTTCGATACTTTGCGAAATTGTTATCGTTTGAGGAAAGTATTAAAACAAATAGAATCTAAAGGGTGTGTCACATCAAATTGCATCACGGAAAAAACGCTGTAGAAATTCGCCCAGTAGACCGATCCTTTTGAAAATTTTAGACAGTAAAATAAAAACTATTAAACAACTTTTGGCATTTTCTTTTTATTCATACTTCGAGCCCAAGCCCGTATGCTCGCATCTTCCTCTTTACCCCGTCCATAAGGTTCTGTACAACGTCAGGTTGTAGTTTGTTTTCAACAGAAATCCATTTTTTCTTGAAGTCCGCCTCCGATTTGACAACTTTTGGGTTCTTCGGAGGGCCTGCTTCATAATCGCCCAATATTTCTCTATTGGGCGAAGCTCCGGCGCGTTGGGCGGGTTCATTTCCTTTGGCACGAAGGTGACCCCATCGGCTTCGTACCACTCCAACACGTCCTTTGAATAGTGGCACGAAGCGAGATCCGGCCAGAAGATGGTCGGGCCCTCGTGCTGCTTCAATAGTGGCAGTAAGCGCTTCTGTAGGCACTCCTTAAGGTAAACCTGCCCGTTTACCGTGCCGGTCATCACGAAGGGGGCGCTCCGCTTTCCGCAAGAGCAGATCGCTTGCCACACCATGTACTTTTTGGCAAACTTGGATAGTTTCTGCTTGCGAATCTCCTCCGGAACGCTGAATTTGTCCTCTGCGGAGAAGAACAACTGGCCCGGCAGCTGACGAAAGTCCGCTTTGACGTAGGTTTCGTCGTCCATTACCAGGCAATGCGGCTTCGTCAGCATTTCGGTGTACAGCTTCCGGGCTCGCGTCTTCCCCACCATGTTTTGCCTTCGTCGCGGTTAGGAGCCTTCTGAACCTTGTATGTACGCAGGCCCTCCCGCTGCTTGGTCCGCTGGACGAATGAACTTGACAAATTCAGCTTATTGGCGACATCCCGGACCGAACTTCTCGGATCACGTCTAAACTGCTTAACTACGCGCTTGTGATCTTTTTCACTGACGGAGCATCCATTTTTGCCGTTCTTCACCTTCCGGTCGATGGTTAGGTTCTCGAAGTATCGTTTTAGTACTCTGCTGACCGTGGATTGGACGATTCCCAGCATCTTACCGATGTCCCGATGTGACAACTCCGGATTCTCGAAATGAGTGCGCAGGATTAATTCACGACGCTCTTTTTCGTTTGACGACATTTTTCCAAATTTACGAAAAATTGACAGTGAAGCATGACCAACGTGATCTATACACTCTTATCTGATTATAAGCGAAAGCTGAAGATATAATTCCTAAAAATTAAATTTCTACAGCGTTTTTTCCGTGATGCAATTTGATGTGACATACCCTTTATATTCAATATACATGGAAAACTATACATAAAGTTTGATCCTAGGATTAACTGTTCTTGAGATATAACCAATTTTATATAAAGAACATGAAGTTTGTGAAATTTGTATAAGATTTCTGAATCTTAGTCGTGTCCAGCAATATACATTTTCTATTATTCCGTGATTTTTCACGATTTTGTTTTCGCGAAAATTCACGATTTTTCTTTCAAAATTTTTTTCAAAATTCATATCTTTGTTTTGTAGAGTCCGAAATTACTCCACTATATATCAAACTTTGATAAATTGAATGGGTTATCTAATAAAAATATATTATACGTGTGACCACAGTGCAAGTCGGATGAATTTTTCTTTGATGAAAAAATACCCCGACCAGAACGGGAATCGAACCTGAACCCCCGGCATGTTAGGTGCGACGCTAACCGCTCGGTCACAGGAGCACAATATATAAAACGATAAAAAATGTATATATTGATTTTAAATCTTTGAATAAGAATTTTTAGCGATGTATTTAAAGTGTTCTTGTTTTCTTGAAGGGCTTCTTCTTCTTCTTCTTAAATGGCACTAACGTTCCTAGAGGGACTTCGCCGCCTCAACGTAGTATTACTTGCGTAATTTTCATTTTGGACCAGCTGAAGACTTATTGAAGAACCCAGCAAACATGACATTGTATAACTAGCGTATATTCATTATCATTTATGCGATATTTTGGGTGGTATATGATGTACCTAACTGGCATATACATACTTGGCAATTGATTGCGAATTAGTTTGGATGAACAAACGATTAGTTTATGCATCTTATACGACTGTTTTTTATACGAATATACGATTTATTACAGACATAGAAAAAAGGCGAAAAATTAGAGGTGAATGAACTGAGAAGTTTAAAGCTTCTTTAAAACAAAGAACTGAAAAGGCGAAAAATATTTACGTCCATTGTAAATATAACCTACAAAGTCACCTGCGTTATAGACGTACGATGGCACGCATAGAGGCTGCATGCGAAGCGTTCACCGAATGGTGGGACGCTAGATGGAGCATAGTGTCGTAAGTCTGCATGACGGTCTCGTACATCAATAGTTCACCGAGTGGCATGCGTATATTGGAGATAGCGATAGCGCATGATGGGGACACAGTGTATGCCGGGTATACCAAACCGCACGTGAAGAGGCATCTCTTCTGTGTGAAAAGCATGAAGGTGGTGATGAATATGCTATTCAGCAAGGTGCCAGACACTTAGGAAGACATTGGTTTTTGAGGATAAGAACTTTTGAAACAACCTGACATATGCCACAGTCAGGCGCATCATATACCACCCAAAATTTGCAATATATGCGGCTGTATATACGCTGGTTATATAATTTAGTGTTTGCTAGGCATATACAGATTTACACAAATTTTTGGAAAGGTGTACAGATTTTTGAGCGACGAAAGATGAGTGCGCTAATCACTACCATTTCGCTAGTACTTCTACGTGAAGTAATAAAAATTCCAACTTTTTTTTTATTTAATTTTGAAAACAACATCATGTCGATTTGTCCTATCATGTAAATTAACCGCAATCAATCCCATCCTGAAATTATTGTATATCATTCAGGGGTAGATGTAGCTGTTATTTTTTGCGATGAATTGTATGTATTTTGTATGTATGTATTTTCACTGCTGCTTAGACACTTTCTTGCTTAATTCTCATTGACTTGACAGTCTGTTAATTCACGGTATTTTTTTTGTATTATTTTTTTTTTTGTATTTGGCACGAAGAGTCGCACCTGTAGCCTCAATTTGTCCACCATAACGTAGTCAAGGGAGTGGAATCAGCCAAAGTGACTCGAAACGAGTTTGACGACGTAAAACTTGTTTTCCCCCTTCCTGGGTGACTTTTCCGAGTTGGCGACATTCCAAGACGTTAACTTTCACCGAGTTCAGTCAGCTTGCGCAGTCCGAAGCCGCCGGACGCGAAGTTGTTCGTGTCCGTTATTGTGTTGGAACAATACCGTTATCGGTTTCGCTGAAGTGATTGTTTCGCCCTAACGGGGTTTCCTTTATTGCGAGAGTGAAGTGATAAGTAATCACAACCAGCGGAAGGGAGAAGTCCTCCACTGCGGGCGCTGTGAGCGTGTGCCGTTCCATCGTCATCGTATTGTGGTGCGATACACCATTGCTGTTGTGCCAAGCGATCATCACGTGGTTCGATTGGAGCACCGTTACAAATCATCCGCACCGTGCGCTTCAAGTATTTAAGTATATATATATATATATATATATATATATATATATATATATATATATATATATATATATATATATATATATATATTTGGTTAAGGATTTAAAAAAAAAAAAAAGAAAAAGCATAATTGTATATCTGCCATAATGGCAGAGTGCGATCCTCTTGATATGGACATTGAGTCTGATGTTTCCTCCTCACTAACTACTGGGAAGACGCTTAAACGCGTTCCCCCCTCAGACGATGTCTTTTCAGAGGAAGAGTTAATCAACCTCAACAAGCCCCCTTCAAGAAAATTGGCAAACTTTTCCACTTTGCCCCCTCAATCTCCCGCTCCCGCTTCCGATTATCTCCCGAACTTGCCTCCCAGCCCAACTGTTCCCGCTTCCGCTCAACAATCGACCTCGTCCTCCCCCTCAGTTGTCCCCTCTCCGCGTGTCAAGGTCTATCCAGAAGATGCATCTGGATCTGGCCCATGGGTTGTTTTCTTCCGGCCAAAACCCAACGGGAAATCGCTCAACGTCATTCAGATCATGAAAGATCTGACAAAAAATTATTCCTCCGTGGTCGAAATTAGAAAGGTTCGACCGAACAAACTGCGTGTTGTCGTGGCTGACCGGAAGCAAGCTAACGAGATTGTTGTCGACAATAGGTTCGTACTAGAATATCGCGTCTATGTGCCCTGCCATAACGTAGAAATTTCGGGGGTGATTACAGAAACGGGTCTGACGAGCGCATTAATAAAAGAGGGAGATGGCAGATTTAAAAAGCTCCCTTTGACGAAAGTTAAAATTTTGGACTGCCATCAATTAGGAAAAGTGTCCCAGGAAGAGGGAACTCGTTTCGACTCGTTTCGAGTAACTTTTGCAGGTTCCGCCCACCCTGACTACGTTATGGTGGACAAATTGAGGCTTCCGCTGCGTCTCTTCGTGCCAAAGCCCATGACTTGCAACAAATGCAAGTCAGTTGGTCACACAGCAGACTGCTGCGCCAACAAGGAGCGCTGTGCCACTTGCGGAGAGCAACATGTGGGCAAATCCTGCAGTGCGACTGAGCATAAGTGTCCATATTGCGGGGGGACCCCACATGAGCTCTCAGCTTGTGAAATTTACAAGAGTCGCTGGGAGAAACAGAAGCGCTCTTTAAAGGAACGCTCGAAACGCACTTTTGCGGAAATTTTAAAGGGCGCTTCTCCACAGGCCCAACAACAACATCCAATCTCCTCACACAATATCTTTTCCACGTTGCCAGTTGACGAAATGGAAGCGGACACAGCTCATGGGGGCACACCGTTTATTTCCCAAGGGAATCCCCGGCGCAAAAATGTGACCACTCCCAAAATTCAATCACAAGTCCCTCCGGTGATATCCCCTGTTAGCTTGCCTAAAAAATCGAGTGCAGCGGACAAGCAAAATCAGGTTCCTCCTGGCTTCCGTGGGAATAGTTCACCTTCGAACGACCCAGCACTCGATGGGACATCAAAAACCCCAACTGTCCCTATTTTTCCGTCCAGCTCAACTTCCCAATCGGGATTTATAAAGTTGTCTGACCTTTTGGATCAAATCTTCAAGTGTTTTAACGTTTCCGACTCCATCAGAACCATTGTCATATCAATGCTTCCAGTATTAAAGACAATTTTGCAACAATTGATGCAAACATGGCCCCTCCTAGCAATGATTATCTCTCTTGATGTCTAATTTAAATAGAGAGGTCGGAGATATCACTGTTTTACAGTGGAATTGTCGTAGTCTTATTCCTAAATTGGATACATTCAAATTTTTAATTCATAAGTTCAATTGTGATGTTTTTGCTCTGTCCGAAACTTGGCTTTCTTCGCGAGATGATCTCTCTTTCCATGATTTCAATATTATACGCTTGGACCGTGATGACAGATACGGAGGGGTGCTATTGGGGATCAATAAGTGCCACTCATTTTTTCGAATTGACCTTCCACCTATTGGAGGGATTGAAGCTGTTGCTTGTCATGCAAACATCAGAGGCAAAGACCTCTGTATTGTCAGCTTGTATTGGCCTCCGAGAGCTGCGGTTAGCGTCTCACATTGTCATGCCGGGTGTTCGGGTTCGATTCCCGTTCTGGCCGGAGGATTTTTCGTCAAAGAAATTTCCTTCGACTTGCACTGTGGTCATGCGTATTCAAGAGCTTGCCCCTCGGAATACATTCAAGGCGTGTTATTTGGCTTAAGAAATCTCAACTAAGTATTAATAAATGACGCTAATTAATGCATACGTTGAGACGGCAAAAGTTCCCCAGGGAACGTTAACGCCATTCAAGAAGCTGCGGTTAGCCGCAAACAACTTGATGACATGTGCTCACTCCTTCCTGAGCCACGATTGATCTTGGGAGACTTCAACTCTCACGGAACTGCCTGGGGGGAACAGTACGACGACAATCGTTCATCGATGATATATGACCTTTGTAACAGCTGCAATATGACCGTTTTGAACACTGGGGAATCAACACGTGTACCTAAACCTCCTGCTAACCCAAGTGCTCTTGACCTCTCGCTTTGCTCGAATTCATTATCGTTAGATTGCAAGTGGAATGTAATCCAGGACCCCAACGGTAGTGATCACTTGCCAATCAAAATTTCCATCACCATTGGGTCGAATTCTTCTGAATCTATAAACATGGCATATGACCTCACAAGACACATTGACTGGAAAAAGTATGCGGACGCGATTGCTCTAGCCATCAATTCCAGAGATGGTTTACCTCCATTGGAGGAGTATAACTTCCTTTCTCGTTTGATCTATGACAGCGCAGTTCGCGCTCAAACGAAACCTGTTCCAGGTTCCACCATTTCCCGAAGGCCTCCCAATCTATGGTGGGATAGCCAATGTTCCAAGCTTTATATAGAAAAATCGAATGCATTTAAAGCTTTTCGGAAACGTGGGACTCTTGAAAATTTTCAAACGTATTTAGCCCTTGAGAATCAGTTCAAAAATTTTATCAAAGGGAAAAAACGTGCTTATTGGCGAAATTTCGTGGGAGGTTTGTCACGAGAAACGTCAATGAAAAAATTATGGAAAGTGGCTCGAAACATGAGAAATCGCTCTTCTACGAATGAAAGCGAAGAATATTCACATCGATGGATTTTTAATTTTGCACGAAAGGTTTGTCCCGATTCCGCTCCTGTGCAAAAAATTGTTCGAGATATACCACAAGATAGGTGCGATCTTGATTCTGAGTTTTCGATGGTAGAATTCTCTCTTGCTCTCCTTTCATGTAACAATTCTGCTCCGGGATCGGATCGAATTAAGTTCAACTTGTTGAAAAACCTCCCTGATGTGGCGAAACATCAGTTGTTGAATTTATTCAATCGGTTTCTGGAACTTAATATTGTTCCAGATGATTGGAGACAAGTACGAGTTATAGCTATTCAAAAACCCGGAAAACCCGCGTCCGACTTCAATTCGTACCGCCCAATAGCAATGCTGTCTTGTATACGGAAATTGTTGGAGAAAATGATCTTGTTTCGCCTTGATCGATGGGTTGAAACGAATGGCCTACTCTCAGATACACAATATGGGTTCCGCAGGGGCAAGGGGACGAATGATTGTCTTGCGTTGCTTTCTTCAGAAATTCAAATGGCTTACGCCGGAAAAAAACAAATGGCTTCAGTATTCTTGGACATAAAGGGGGCCTTTGATTCTGTTTCAATAGAGGTCCTGTCAGTCAAATTACACTCTCGTCTGCCGCCTCTATTGAATAATATGTTATATAACTTGCTTTGTGAGAAACATTTGAATTTTTCTAACGGGGATTCGACAGTAAGTCGGGTCTCCTACAAGGGACTCCCCCAGGGCTCATGTTTAAGCCCCCTTTTGTACAACTTCTATGTAAGCGACATCGACAATTGCCTTACACAAAATTGCAGCCTAAGACAACTTGCAGATGATGGAGTGGTGTCTGTCGTAGGATCAAACGAATCCGACCTGCAAGGACCCTTACAAGATACTTTGAACAATTTTTCAACCTGGGCCATTGGGCTAGGGATCGAATTCTCCACGGAGAAAACAGAGATGGTGGTTTTTTCTAGGAAGCATAGACCAGCAAAACCAAAGCTTCAACTTTTGGGTAAACCGATCACTCATGCTATGTCATTCAAGTATCTTGGGGTCTGGTTCGACTCCAAATGTACTTGGGGGCCCATATTAGGTATCTGAGTAAAAAATGCCAACAAAGAATAAACTTTCTCCGTACAATTACCGGCACCTGGTGGGGAGCCCATCCCGAAGATCTTATAATGTTGTATCGAACAACTATTCTCTCAGTGATGGAGTATGGCAGTTTCTGTTTTCAATCAGCTGCCAAAACACACCTCATTAAACTCGAGCGAATTCAGTATCTTTGTCTCCGTATCGCGTTGGAATGTATGCCCTCAACGCATACCATGAGTCTCGGGGTTTTGGCAGGCCTACTTCCACTAAAAGATCGCTTCAGTTTATTATCTCTTCGGTTCCTCATCCGGTGTAAGGTTATGAACCCATTGGTGATCGGAAATTTTGAGCAGCTGATCGAGCTAAATTTTCATTCTGGATTCATGAGCTCATACCATGAATTCGTCTCCATGCAGGTTGATCCTTCTTCGTATATTCCCAACCGTGTTTGTTTTCCTGACTACATCAATTCCTCTGTACATTTTGATCTGTCCATGAAGCAGGATATCCATGGAATTCCAGATTATCATCGATCGGGGATCATTCCTACGATTTTCGAAGCAAAGTATGGGCGTGTCAATTGTGATAATATGTACTTTACTGATGGGTCCTCTATGAATGAGTCCACAGGATTCGGAGTGTTCAACAATTTTTTTAGCACCTCACACAGTCTTCAGTATCCTTGCTCAGTGTATATTGCTGAATTGGCAGCAATTCATTGGGCGCTGGACAGCGTCGCCTCACGACCTGTTGAACACTATTACATTGTAACGGATAGTCTGAGCTCTGTCGAAGCTATCCGTTCAGTGAGGCCGGAAAAGCACTCGCCGTACTTCCTTGAGAGAATACGAGAAATTTTTAGTGCTTTATCCAGACGCTGTTATGTCATTACCTTTGTCTGGGTCCCTTCACATTGCTCAATTCCGGGTAATGAGAGGGCTGACTCATTAGCAAAGGTAGGTGCAATTGAAGGCGAAAATTATCAGCGTCAAATCGCCTTCAATGAATTTTATTCTTTAGTTCGTAAAAATACCATCGTTAACTGGCAACGCAAATGGAACGAAAATGAATTGGGCCGGTGGCTCCACTCAATTATCCCTAAGGTTAGCCTTAATCCGTGGTTCAAAAGTCTGGACTTGAGTCGGGACTTTATTCGCACCTTCTCCCGACTCATGTCCAATCACTGTTCGTTAGACGCGCTGCTTTTTCGTTTTAATCTTGCCGACAGCAATCTCTGCGGTTGTGGCCATGGTTACCACGACATCGAACACGTTGTTTGGTCGTGCGAGTTGTATCTTGTCGCCAGATCGAATTTAGAAAACTCCCTTCGGGCTAGAGGAAGGCAGCCCAATGTGCCGGTGAGAGATGAGTTGGCTCGGTTAGACCTTGATTACATGTCCCAAATATATGTTTTCCTTAAAGCTATCGATCTTCGAGTGTGATTGTTCATACATCCTTTTCGTCCTTCGCGAGCTATCGGTTCCCTTCCTACTAACATTAGAATAAGTTAAATTGTAAATACATATTAGATGTAAGGATAGTTTTAAGAATTGAGTGTGAAGTGTCAGTGTGAATGAGAATGTGAATGTGAATGTGAGTGCGAGTGTAAACACACATCTCCTTACATCCCATCCTTTTCCTAATGAAAATGTGTCACCCTTCTAAACTCGAGTCGACCGCGAGTAATCGGTTTCCTATTTCATTAACCATAGAATTAAGGAAACAACATGTTGATATATGCTAGTTGAAATATAGTTAATAGTTTGGCTCCATTAAACTTATGTAACTGAGCCTGTAAAAATAAACGGATTAATAAAAAAAAAACTTTCACCGAGAGAAGCCTCTTGAACTTGCCAACTCCCCCATTTTTTATCTTTTCGCAAGTCAGACCCGTTTAATAAATAAACAGATCACTACAGGGGCGCTGCTTCCTCTGTTTCGGATCCTCTAGGCACTTCAATTCACCGCGGAATGCAAAATAACTGGAAGGGGGTAAAAAAAAACTTCGGAACAATGCCCCTTCCGATCATCAATTAATCCAGTCGATGCCCTAGGCGAACAGCATTCGCATTCTTCTGAAGAATCAATTTACCGACCTGGAATTCAACGGGTAAAAATGAAGAACTTTTTTTAAAATAATGTATCGAGTGTGTTAAAAAAACAGCGAGAATTTATTCAAGTTCCCACCAACGTTGATTAGGAGACAATATAGGATAGTTTTGATTGAGTACCATGTTGACAAGGTATAAATCAATAAAAATTTGGTGGTAAAAATCGATTTTCGAACAATTTACTTTTATATTTGTTGATTTTGACATAGGATTACATATTTGGGGTGCAAATTGGAAGTCTGAAAATCGATCGAGTCACGAAAAATAGTCAAATTTCGAGTACTTGTCAGTTTTTTTATGACAAAAGTCTGTAATTTGTGCCGTACAGAATTTGTACCGAAAAAATATGTACTTTTTCAGAAAAAAAATGTACATGTGTCAATACTGTGCATCATCACTGGAAATAAAGCGTGGGTTTATGAGGAATGCCTAAGAATAAAATGACTAAGAAAAAAAAATTCTATAATTTTAGTAATTAGCGTCAAAGATGCCGTTTCCAAGAATTTTTCTTCATTAAAAAGAAAGATGGAATAATCGATTACAAAATAACTTCGAAACCATTGACGCATCCTTTTTTTAAATTCTGGTCATTTGCGACTGCTTCACATAAATTATTAGTTCTTCATTACATAACAAAAGCCATTCTCCATTGAGCAATCTGCTACAAATAAATCTGCGCAGATGGATATTCCATGTCAGATCAATCAGACTCAAACGCTCAAATAACATCGCTCCGTCGACTGCGATAACATCCCGTCGGACAGAAGAATGATGATCAAACATGGAAACGAATTGGAAGCTTCGCTGCTGCTCGCTTCCCCCAACCCTCACCTCCCTACGGTTCATCAACTTGTACATAAGAAGAATCCGGTGCTGAGCCACAAACATGACGAGCCACAATAACACCTGCCCCCACCTTCACTCCCTCACAGTCACGCCAATAAATCGCAAGGCAAGGTGAGTCGTTGTTTTTTTCGTTTGTCGGGATCTAACCGGACTAGAGGACAATCAGATGACTATGCTAATCCAAACTGATGGCTGTGGGCAAATTTTTGGATGCAACGCAATTGGGGAAGGAACCAGCGATTTTTTTTTTGTTGGCTCTCTTCCTTCCAATCTGCAAAACCAAACAACGGAATGTTTTTTTTTCTGTTGTCTTGATTTGGTATGATGTGGTTTTAAATGGATAAATCCGGTTTAGAGGAGCATCACAAAACAAAAACATTTGAAGATGGAGCAAAAAAAAATTGTATCGTAAAAGCTGAGATATGCACGGCGAATATTTTGATTCGGAAATGTAGAAATGTCCGCTGGGAACGTAACAACGGCGAACAGGTTTGCAGAATGGTAGGTTTTGTTTTGACAGAAGGATATATGGAACTTTCCGTGGCAGTTCACCTATGAATTCGTAATGTAGCATTCATAGTGTCCGTTGACCTGCGATCTGTTTTTGCTGATTTTGAAACAGCCTTCATGATAACTGTAAAGTAGAGCCAGTCAATCTTTTTCTTCTTCCATAAGAGAGCTTTAATTTATATTTTGTAAAAAGAATCCGACCATTGAGTTGATTTCCGCCGTTTCGTTTTCGTTTCATGTGCATTCAAAAAACTAAATTTGACAAATACGTCGAACATTTCGCTTGAGTAATTTTTTTTAAATAATTCAAAAACTACGACTGATAATTTAAAAAAATATACGCTCTGCACAACAATAATGAAATTATATCATACCCTTTCCATTATAGTAAACGGAAATACAAGCAATTGAAACATGAATACTCATAAAACTGTGTGCTTTCCAAACCGGGACATTAAAAGTTGGAGTGGAAATAATAATTCGTAAAAATGGTTGACAACAACCAAAACGATTATAACGCAATCATCGTGTCTGTTCGAGCATTATACATGTCATTTCATAACCTGCAATTCATCACACATTGTTGAATGATTCACATAAAAATGGCGAAGGCAATCGGTGGGAGGATGTTAGTTTCAGCACACAACATCCATAATTCTAGATAATTGTATCGCAGCGCAATCATAATGATAAATGAATGAAACACCGGATTCCAGCTGGAATTTTGCTCCGTTTCGAGGTGCTGTCTATGTGCTGTCTATGTGGAATTGTGTTCCGTGTATTTTCATTCCTGGCGCTCGTCTAGGGAATGCTGTGTAAATCTTTACGGAACTCAATTATTGATTGTTTCATGGGAAGTTGTGGTGGTGGTAGTTATGGTGATAGCGGCGGAATGTATTTCCGCTAGAGATGCATTTATATCCGTCCCGTAGAAGCATTATTATATCAACTGGTGATAACGGTGCGAACGAAATTGGATGTTCATGGAACAAAATACAATAGGGGCAAAAGAATTTACGGAATAATAACTTTTTTGGATCGTTGTTGTATTTGAGGTGGAAAAAATATTATAATTCCTCACTGAACAATATATATTCCGCCAAGCATTGTGGAGAGAAAATATTTCAAGAAGAATAATTATCTCTCGATAACAATAATAAATCCATGTCAGTATTTCACAGAAAATTTAAATTCAACCACTTTCGCAAGCAAACATTGTTTTGCGCCAAAAGCAAAAATGTACGAAAAACAAAATTATGAAAAAAAAACCCACTCATTAATTTATCAGACTGAATATCGGTCGCAGCTATCTAAGAATCGGTTAATGTTGAAACAAAATTTGCTGTCTATTATAATATTTTTCAGGTCCATTGCACATTACCCTAAAATGTAAAAATGGTGAGCCTCAATTCAAACCATTAATCACCTCGCGATGAGTCACGAAATATATCGACGACTCATTTCATTGTAGTGGTGTTCTCCCATTTGCCATCACAAGATGCCCATGAATGTCTTCTGCCGCCGTGGGTTGAAATGTATGAGAGTTCAAGCTCAAACAAACCTACTATAAGTTCTTTGGGCCGTGTTGACAGACGCCCTAGGTTACTGTATGGCACCTGCAAAATGTTTGTGTCAAACCTCACCAATCGATAGTTTAATCTACAGGCAAACCTTTTTTTGTGCGGGGGATAGGGACCGCACAAAAAAATCGCATAAAAAAAGTGCAAAACTTCATCAGTAGCTTTAAAAAATCGTGTTCGGTACACATTTTGAAAAAAAATATTGTGCGGTAGATAGGGACCGCATAAAAAAAGTTTCCTCCAAGAAAATAACTCAAATCACGCCGTTCACCGTTTAATTTCCTTTTGTTTCCCTGCTTTGCGATGGGACACTTTGCCTTTTCGGTTGCGCGTGTCTGTTTTGTGCTTTTAGTTGCGTGTCAAAACGTGTTGCTGTTAGAAATCATGTCATGCGAAAACTTATAAAAACTTAGAGCATTTGATGAGAGGAGGTGAATGATTTCAGAAGTGGATAATTGAGACGCAATTATATTTTTCTTCGCACTGAAAAGCATATAAACCATCAAAAAAACTAAATGGACGATAACTTCGTCAAATACGCTTATTTTCATATACCGCACAAAAAAATCGCATAAAAAAACCGCACAAGAACAGAAAACCGCTCAAAAAATCGCACAAAAAAAACTGCACAAAAACAGTAAAACCTACCTAGTATATGAAAACGACAGGACAACATCCCAATGTCATTACTGGAGACAAGACGTCGGTACGTGATGAGACGTACAGTACGGCACGTAATCTCGACATCAAGCAAACGAATAGCGATTACCCAATGAATGAAGTCCGTAAAACCCACATTGCTTCTATGGACTGAAAGGCTGTTTTGCAGAAGCTCAAAGGCTTTGGTGTTTTTGTAGAAGCTCGAACAGTAAACCATGATAACGCTTCATTGGAGAATGGCAACAATCAAATATCAGACATGTGTCGAGAACTGAAACAGGTTCTGGCATAAACGCGTTGCAGTTCATTTTTTTTATTAAATCGTTTATTTTTACAGGCTCAGTTACATAAGTTTAAAGGAGCCAAACTCCTAAGTTTAAAGGAACCAAACTCCTATCTGTATTGTTACAAGTATATATAAGCATTTTTCATTAATTCTAGTGTTAATGGTTGCAGGTCATAACGAGTATAACTTCTGTTGAATAAAATTTAATTTCCAACTTTCTGGATCATTGAATGCCTTTATATAGTCGGGCAAGAGCTAAGAGTTTCTATAAACTCATATGTTTGTTGTTTTTCGCAAAATAGACACGTATTTTTTATTTCACCTTGAATTAATAATTAATATTTTAATAGAATAATCTATATAAATAAAAATGGAAGGCAAAATGTGTTCGTCAGCGCAAAACCCGAGAAAGAAAACGTCCGATTTGAGCCGTCTTTATTTTGTTGTATTCTTCTCTGCCTGTAGATCAATGTTATGGTGAAAAAACATTTTGAAACAATTGAAAAACTTTGAGAGAAGGTTCCCTTATGTTCTACCATGACTTCGTTGTAAGTCCAATTGGATCTCGCGTTTGCGGAATAAAGCTTCGTGTTCCGTTGGTGTGAAGCGACAATGGAAATGGATTCTCAAGTGTAATAACGCGCTTTAAAAATAAAAATTATGAATGAAAATTTACTTTTCTATATCACACATTTATTCGATATAACGGAGAAACATGTTATTTGCAATTGAATCATGAATATTGAAAACGTGAATGTTCGAAAGAATCTATATAAAAAAATAATTTTGGGTAGGACAAAGTTCGCCGGGTCAGCTAGTTTATAATGAGAATTGTCTTAAAAAAACCGGTTGTTTTGCCGATATATCCATTTTTTTACGTTATAACTTTTGAACCTCTTTAATTTTTGATTTGGAGACGCATGGATGGTTTGAGTTGATACATTTTTGATGGCTTCAAAAAGAGTTGATGATTCGCGTGATTTTGTCGCAACCTTCTCACTTAAGAAAGATAATTTGAAAATTTTGAAATTAACTTCAGCCTTAATGCTGTTAACTGCTCGCTGGTTACAGCGAGACTGAAAAAAAATCGCAATCGACATATTTTATACTCGCGCCAGGTCGCAAATGGATGGATCTTAAGTTGCAAATGTTTTCCTTCTCCTTCGTGGCTCCAATATCAGTGCAAGCTGTGCACTAAGCAGTGTAAACTCTGAAGCGAACGATTTGATCGTCATCGATCCGCAGAATAACAACTGACTGACATTTCACGATGCTTAGCTACGATTGGCTCTCGAGTGGTAGTATTTTTATACATAAAAATAAATTGCCATGAATGAAATTTATTTACTCATTCCTCGAGTAGAAATCGTCCGATTTGAGCTGTCTTTATATTGTTGTGTTCGTCCACGCCCAAAAAGTTTGAAAATTTGAAGGAGAAAATTACGAAAAATTGATTTCCCATATGTTCTCCAGTGAAATTATGAATCGAAATTCGCGTTCATTCGTTTAATCGCATTGCACTTCGTGTTCCGCTGATGTGAAGCGAAAATGGCAATGGATTTTCAAGTGGGATAACTGATTTTTGTATAACATATTAGTACATGAAATTATAGTACATATTTGTTCATGAACACCATTCGGTGTTAACAAGTGCAACGCCTTGAAATTTGTACAAATCTAAAAGAAATAAGCTTTCATTTACGATATTTTGACAAACTGAAAACTGAAAAAAAAAAATTCTATATTGCAATAGATTGTTAGAGAAAATATTACCTAAATTCACTACAGAAAGACTAACCTATGAACGCTCGAAATTGAAGTTTTTTGTGATGTTACCGATATTAGGTTTTTCAAATTGCTACTTCCTGTATATTCCCGAAGATCGTTATCATACGTCAAAACATAAAAACGTTGTTTTTATGATTTTTGAAGTGAAACCAAAGAGACCATAGCTGTCTATATCGACTATGAAATGTCTAGACATTTTTACATAATATATCAAAAATTCTAAAAGGGTTTTTTTCATTTTTGAGATATATTTTTTATGCTTTTATGCCGATTTTGCCGAATATATCCATTTTTAGAAATTTGTTACTTTTTGAACGATCAGCAAGTTTTCGAAAAAATGCTCCGATTCTGCTCAAACCATCTATATATATCCCTTATCAAAATTTATAGACCCGTGTTTTTTGTTTGGTCCTAAGGGCAATATCTCTCGGTTTGAAAAATCGGCTTTTGATAGATTTTTTTTTAATTCTTTGGGCCCGTTGTAAATAATTTCTATATTTTACCAGCTATCTAAAGGAGCTTCTTTTATGGAGGTTATCTAAAGGAGCTTCTAAGAAAAACTCTATTCTTAGCAGCTAAAATCAACTTACTACTTTCACTACTTTTGAAAGTCGAAAACAAGCTTTCGAAAAATTATATTCAGATAAAGTTATAGAGTCACATGAGTTCATAGGACAGGTAGACAATCTTAGAAATGAAATTCATTTTTTTTCTATTATTTCATATTTGTAGCACGGATGAGGAATTATCGAAGGTAATTTATTTGTAATTCCCATATTAACCCGTATATTCTTATTTTCTTTTCGTCGTGGGTGAAACTTCTCCACTGTGAAGATTTTTTTTGACTACACCACCTAACCCGCACGCAACACCACACAACACTACAAAATAAGCAGTAATTAATACCGTGTTCAAACCTGTCATCTGAACCCGCCGTCATTCAAACACTTTTCTGCATCTTCAATTGCGACATGGCAGACGCAGTGAAGCTATCACTACTACTAGTGCATCGTCTTGCGTAAAAAATGACATTTGAGGTTCAAAGTTTTCTGCTAAACAAAGCCGATGGAATCGATAAAAACATACACTATTGTTGGTTGAATAGGTAGTTTACTTGATCACGCGTCACCTCTGAAAAAAATATTCAAAAGCTGTATTTTTTTATTTTTAAAATATATTATTTTTATTCATTCTTCTGGTGATTTTGCCGAAAATATACCTTTTAATAAATTTGTTACGTTTGAACCTCGATTATTCATACAGGGATCCTTTTATCACAAACGAAATGCATTTCAACTGAATGTCAATTGCCTTCTCAAGTTTTTGATATGTCATATATAAAAAACCAGAGCCTCTCTGGCCTCGACACATAAAAACCAACGTTATTTTTCAAAGTTTTCATCTAAATGTGTGCATTGGTATGCAGATTCACCTATTTAATGTTCATCAAAATACCTTCAATTCGGTGCAGAACGATTGAACATACAGAACCGAACATACAGGTTCAGAACATACAAATTTTGAAGTATCCAGACAAATCGGCCGAAATGCAAGACAAACAAGATATCTCAAAAGCGTAACAATACACTTTTCTGAATTTTCGGTATGTCATGTAAAACATTCCAAAAATTATATTTTCAACACAGCTTCATCACATAAAAACATATTTTTTTCGAATGTAGACATTTGAAGTGAAGTCTAGAATTTTTCATAGAAAGTTTACTCAGATTTAAGTCATTTGCTGGTAAATCAGCTATAAAATACTAAACCGCATATCAAATGTCCCCTTTAAAACAAAACATTAAAAAATTCTAGTTTTTTGAGACCTTTTCTTCGATCTGTTAATAACATTTTGAAAATTCTGAGACTTTTTACAGAACACAAACAAATTAAGAAATATTCATTCTTTCACTTTAAACGCATATTATTTTTATTTTCTTGGGCGATTTTGCCAAAATTTCTGCAAAGAAAATCTAAAATCTCTATAACATTCACATATCCGATAGCATCTCCCGTGAAAGAATCTATTTTGTTGTGAAAATCATGGCTTTTTATGAAATACTTTCGAATTTATTTTATGTGTCCTGTATTTTCCCACCGTCGAAGAGACAACCGTCAATTGTCGGACGAAGAATTGTTGCATCATCCCCAACCAGACACAACAAAATTTATTGTCTTCTGGTAATGGCACTGAATTGTACACCACTATTGGCTGTGAAATCTCATGTGAAAGATTTATTGCTCAACTAATGCATTTTACTCTCTACTGCGCTGGGAGTGGTAATTTGTGTTGGGTGTCTGGAAAGGGAAATGCACTAAGGAGTGCTCTAGGAGGATCGATTTGCTCGGTTTCCCACAAAAAGTATGCTCATAAGTATGTGTACCGGAAGGATTCCATCCACGGTCTATTTTATTTCTTCTTCTTGGTAAAGTTTCTCTACCACCAATAAAAGTTGGCTCTATAAATAGCGACCATTTCGCTGCCACTGCCACTGCCACCACCATCACCACCATATATCTCTCCTCGTGTGAGGACCCATGATACAGGACATTATTACAGTTTTCCGCCTCAGAAGGACGAGTTCAAAAATAAATCCCCACAAAAGCGAAGGCAAATATCGTGAAAATATTTTAATTAAACTTTTCCGGGAGCCTCGGCAGCAGCAGCAAACAGAGAACAAATGGCAGCGCTATTTTATAAGTTCTTCTGCTTCCGTGCGTTGATTTCCGGCTTTCCGGGAAGCATGCCAAGTTCTGAAGTGGTTCTGTGGGGAGGAAAAAAGTGGTATGTCTCATTGCTTTTGATTTTGGGTGCTGTGAGCGACGGAGGAATCATTCCATATACCGCGCCACTGATGCTAACGGCATGGCAATTTTGTGATCCTTCCGTCGGAAAATTGACGAACAAAGAAACGCTTCAGTCGCACATCTCAAAGTCCCCACACCCTTCTTAGTTGAAACCCAACAGTGGGTTGGATTTCAACTCCGGCCCGAAACATTCAACAGGAGGGATTGCCACTGGAATAGTGTGTACAAAGTTATAAGGATTTGTGCGGCGCTGGATGAGCAGACACAGATGTTCTACATCTCAAATGGTAGCGCAAAATATCGACACATTCGTGTAAAGAATAATTTTCCTTTTGATTGTATCTTCAAAGTATGACAAAGCAAGCTTTTACACAAAGCAGCAAAAACTCAACATGGATTTCGGCATTGTAAGTCCTGATAATCACAGTAAATCACGGCGGAACACCTAAAAGCTCAAAACGTCACACTGTATATGTCTGTTATCCATCAGAAGAGCACAAGTGGATAAAAAAGCGATTAAATAAAGAAAAACTGCACACGTTTTTCGCATCCCTCCTGCGCCTCCTCCTCCTCCTCATCCACGAGCGATACGGTAGTTATTGTCCTGCCCTAGGGAAGATGAACTTTCGAGGAGGCGTTCTATCGCGCAGGATTGCGACGAGAAACGAGAATGTCCTTGTCTATGTGTCTACGCGAACAGGAGGAGCCGAAAACGGGTAATACCGGATGTTTTCTTCATCTGAACACCCGAGCACCTGTTGAGGCACGAGTCGGTCACGGGTCCCGATTTACCGCTGTTCGCGACTGGAGTGACGTTAATAATGTTTATTCAGGGCAAGGAACTTCTCGTATCTCGTCGTGCGACGATCTATGGCCGGTGCTCGCTCGAAAAACGTAATAGCAGAAGCAGGAGAAAAAAATGCGCACAATTCAAAGTCGGAAAATATAGATTGAAAAACGCTCGGAGCGTGCCGGGCCATGTAATGTGCAGCTATTACAGTCTAAACGAAACAGAAGTGGAACAGGAGTGATTTTGGAGCGAACAACTAAACTGCCCTAGGAGTGAGCTGAGTGAGCTTTCTGCTAAAATAGAATTTAAGCTGTGCTTGAACGATGCGAATGTTAATCGAACCATCGGGTATCGGCCCCCATTATTCCGAATGAATTAAAGCAATTTATATTGTCTCCCCCTCCAAAGTGCTAGGGAAAACAGTGTTTCCGTTTCACGACGCACTCCATAAATGCATAATTTACATAATTTCCATAATTAATATTTTATGGTTATTGTTTGTTCAAATGGAATCGTAAATTTATTACTGCAAGGAGTACTTCAAAGTAAATAGAATTTTCTGTTTTGCCAAACGAAAATACCACACCCTCATCGCGAGGAAACACTTTTTTGTGCTTACTGGAATTGGACACCAATCAATTGAAAATTGAAACATGGATAAATATGATATGAGAGAAGATTAAACGAATGAAAACAATGTTTTTTTTGCAACGAAACAAAACGAATAGGTATGGAATAATCTGATGAAAATTGACAGGCCGCGATGCTTGGATCTCAGACAATTTGAGATGTAGTAAAAATAAATTTAGTAATTTGTAACACGGATTGCTGGGCGGCGTTAGAAATATAGAACTTCGTACTAAGCAGCTTATGTGCACCCGTGGCCGAGTGGTTAGCGTCTCACATTATCATGCCGGGTGTTCGGGTTCGATTCCCGTTCTGGTCGGAGGGATTTTTAGTCAAAGAAATTTCCTTCGACTTGCACTGTGGTCACGCGTATTCTAGAGCTTGCCCCTCGGAATACATTCGAGGCGTGTTATTTGGCTGAAGAAATCTCAACTTAGTATCACTAAATGACGCTAGTTAATGCATACGTTGAGACGGCAAAAGTTCCACAGGGAACGTGAACGCCATTCAAGAAGAAGAAGACTAAGCAGCTTTTGACAGCATTATGATTGTCATAAGGTTACTTAGTACTTGAGTTCGCGTCAGCAATGAATACTAGCAAAGATAAAATACGTCAAATTTAACAAGTTTAATTCGATGAAGACAGATACAGCCTGATACAGCCAATGGAATAATGGATGTCGTCGTGTGAGATCTTCATTCGCTTGTTCGTCCGGAAGAAGCAATCGTCTAAAGACAGCAAGCTTCGACCAATCCAAAAAGTCGTTGTTCTTCATTAGTACAAAGTCAGACGACCACATACATAGTGGAAACTTTACATATGCATCCTATAACATTGAAGACTTGATAAAAATGGAAAATATAGAAAAAAACATATATTAATAAGTGATTCTGCGTGCGGATGTAATTTCTGCGAGTTCAATATTAAACATTTTGAATTGCTTAGGTTTCAAAATCGACCCACTGGTTACATTCCGTTGAATAAAAGTAAACACCCTAGCAATGCTGGTAATATACCTAACAGGTATATTCACTTGCAGGTGAAAATCGTTAATAAATACCCTTGTATTGTGAGACAGACAACTTCTACACCCAAAATTAATTTTAGCACATCTTTTTACATACTGTTTTCTAACATTAAATGCAGTGGCGTCCACCTGTTAAAACTGTTCATAGGACAGGGAGGCAATTTCAAAGAGAATAAAAAATCATTTTTCTTGTTATTTCACATTTGTAGCATGGATGAGGAATTATCAAAGGTATTTTATTTGTAATTTCCATCTTATTCCGAGTACTCTCATATTCTTTTCTGTTTGGGTAAAACTTCTCCACCGTGAAAAATGAAATCTATTCACATTTGACATCTATTGACACTTGACTACACCGCACAACCCGCACGCAACACAACACAACACTGAGAAATAAGCAGTAATGACTACCGGGTTCAAATGAAAGGATCTGGACCCGCCGTCATTCAACCACTTTTCTGCATCTTTAAGCGCGACAGGGCAAACGCAGTTAGCTATGTATGAAGCGATCACTACTACTAATGCGCCGTCTTGCGCAAAAAAGACATTTGATTGAACAGGTAGCTCACTTGGTCAAGCGATTAAATGAGCTTAGAAATTTAAAAAAAGTGCTATCCTCCCATCCTGGAACAGCATTTACACAAGCCTCCTTCCTTCCTTGAATTGTAGAGAATAAATATTAAGAATTTGTTTGAATTGTGGAGAATAAATATTAAGAATTTCTTTGAAATGTAGAGAATAAATATTAAGAATTTCTTTGAATTGTAGAGAATAAATATTAAGAATTTATTTGAATTGTAGAGAATAAATATTGAGGATTTCTTTGAATTAATCGTCCATAATTTGAAACGAATTTTACTCATCAAATGAGGAAAGCATATCAGCAAAAAGTTTCTCTTAAGTAGCATTACACTCTGAAAGTTGTTCTTCCATTAATAACTTCGCGACTACTCGTACATACACATCATGCATGGTAATGTTGTTCCTAATACTTAATCCCGTTATATTTGCTTATTCCTCAAATGTTCTGGTTTTCATGAATTTATCTAGTACCGTTTTGAAAAGCCTCGAAACGCAAAAAAAGCTTTAAAAAAGTTTGCTACAGCTTAGCATCAGGAGAATTTCATTTAATGTAAGCATTAAACATGTGTGGACAAGATAGCTTTTACGACAGTTTTCATTTTCAACCTGGAAAAATTTTTATAGAGATCCCAGTATTTTTACGGATAATTTTTATTCTGATATAGTAAAAGGTACACATACCAGGGAACGTGTCAAAAAGTCTGGGAAATCCTGATAAATTAGGAAGGATGGAAATTACGTAATTTACGAAATGTTTGCATTAATCGGTTCGGATATTTCGTAACAATTTGAGGCAATGCAAAAAAATTAGAAAATTTTCAATAGTTAATCTGTTAATCTGTTGAAACAGCGTTGAAATGCGAGCCACTAAAATCTCATTGATTTGTGCAGACCGCAATGTCATTCCCTAACACGGACTACTATACCGTTTTGTCTCATATTCCGAACAGTCTCAAACACTTCATTTTTAAATGTAAATTTACTAAACTTTTATGTTATAAAGAATTGAATAATGAAAACACAGACATTCTTTGGGATATAGGCTTGATTTTGACATCATTTACAGGTATCGATACAGCCTATAATGTATAATATTAAACATTTCGCATTTTCGCATGATTCAAATTCTGAACACTTCATTTTAAAATGTAAATTTAATGTAACTTTAATGTTATAAATCATTGAATAATCAAAACCATGACATTCTTTGGGTTATAGCCTTCATTTTAACATCAATTACAGGAATCGATACAGCGTATAATTCATGATACTAAGCATTTGCAAAAAAATGTGACTGTCAAAACCAGTGATAAAATGTTTGCGTTAGTAGATTCCGTAAAAAAACGAGCATCGTTAATTTTTCAATAAAAAGCAAGTACAATCAATAATTACAAAATCAAAATACAATTTTTGTGAGTATAGCATTTTTCTAAAAAAGACTAGCTAATTGGCTTGAATTTGATATATCGATCAAATGAACCCGTCCAGTAGTTCAAAAGTTATTATTTTTTTTGAAAAGCATTTTCGCTGTGCGGAATTTGAGACAAAAGTGTTCGGCATATGAGTCAGAGGCAAAAGAGGTGTTCGGAATTTGAGACAAATGTGGTTAAACATTTTTTTATTTTTTTACCATGAATATATATTTGTAAATCAATTTTATTGCAGTCAAGTGAAAAAGAAGGCTCTATTGTACCCAACTATTAAATTAATTTCGCGAAAAAGTACCATTTTGAGTAATGAGACACTGTTGGTAATGGCCCTCAAAGCTTAGGTGACAGGAGACAAAACGGTACAAAGCACCCTGAAGCTTTGGGACAACGACGAAGCAACAAAAAGCCAATTCGAAAATTTGATTCTCTACCTTAATGTATACTGTTGACTGCTCGCTGTCAAGAGCGCCACTGTTATGTAAATCTCGAAAAATAACGTTCATTCTGTTGCTCGATGAACAGTGCAGTTGCTCGTACTAATGGACTAATCAGAACATGGAGTTTTCGTTTGGATAATGCCTTTCATTTTTCACAGTAGCTTGTTTCAAATAAATATAATTTTCTTCACTGCAGAGGTGACGCTTGATCAAATGAGCTAACTGTTCATTCTACATTTGCAACATTAAAACAACAATATTGCGATGACAGATTTTAACATTTTTATTTCTCAATATTTATCTATATAACAAAAGAATCCCACGGTCAAATATGAGCGCAAACTTATCAATAATTTCCTCGTAAAATAAAGGCATCTGCATCATCTCATAAAGGAAATCTTTTCCACAGTCATCATCATAATTCCGAATAACCGTTTCTGGTCAGATTTCGACCGCAAATAATACTTGATCAGTCGAACAACACAAAAAGTTCTTTCAACGGATGCCGTTGTATTAGGCAAAGTCAGTATCATTCTGGCCAGCCGTTTCGGAGAAGGTTTGATGCAAGTTTTGTCCAACGATAATCGAAATTATGTCTATAATTTTTTGCTCCTAAACTCTTCGCGTGAGTAAAGAACCGCCAGTTTATTACAAAGCTTTGCTTCATGGAATTTGGGGTGGTATGAAATAAGCATTTTCAAATTACCAGTAGGAAATGCAACATCGAAGTCGGCAAATTTTCCGTGATTCAACAAAGCGACGAATTTTTATTCATCTAGTTCCTTAAACCGTTTCGTTATTTCGTCAATATTTTTTTCTATAATCGATTCATATAAATGACGGCAATTGATGACCTTACTGTCATTCATAGTTTCGCCAGATACATCAATTGTCCAAAAATAAAAAAATGACAGGAAAGTCGATTTTCTGTAGCATCATGCTACCGGTGTTCATCAATGTTCATCGGCAAGCATCAATGCGTGAAGACCTCTGGATGTAGTAAAAGTTTCACCATCAAAGACATTGTCGCCAAGATAAATCTCACCCAAACATTCATCGATGGGTGCATAATTCTGATCAACTGATCATCTGAATTTTGATCATTCGAGAATTATAAGACCATTTGGTTTTACAAACATTTAGTATTTTGGTCTCCATAAATTGCTTCAATGTCTCGCTGCGTTTTGGCGAGTTCAATACGTGTGCGCGACAGTGAATATATCCAGCTTTTGGAAATCGTTGTTTCACCAATGTTTGTAGACCAGATTTATCTCCGGACATTACAATAGCGCCATCATTGCTCTGGGCCACAATTTCGTCAGCATTAAGACCAAAGTATGCAGCTATTTCATCCATATGTCCGACCAACGCAGCGGAGATTTTGAAACGTAAGCAGACAAACGTGGTTCAAGTTGTCGATTGAACAAAATCAATAAACTCGCTAGAATTAACGAAAGAACACCACCACATCTTCAGAATTAATGAATGAATTTGTTCGTTTATCTATTTGCATCACGCTCGCTCGGGGTGTTTAGTGCTGTGTACTCTCGCGGTCTCGTGGTCTCTCTCAAATTTCAATGACGTCAGGAGCAGAAAGAGAAACAGAAAGGGAAATGATGACAACCACGAACAAACACTGAAGAGTGATGATGTGTATATTCCATCATTTCCATCGATTTCGTTCAGCAGAAAACATTGAAGCTTTAACGTCATTTTTACGCAAGGCGGCGTATTAGTAGTAGTGATCGTTTCATACGTAGTTCACTGTGTTTACCCTGTCCCACTTGAAAATACAGAAAAGTATTTAGATGATGGCTGGTTCAGATGAAAGGTTTGAACCCGGTAGTCATTACTGCTTATTTTTTAAGCAGTAATGTGGTCACTTAAGTGGTCACTCGCACGTATCAAGCTAAATGTGATAAATTCATGCGTTTTTTTTCGTCCAAATTTGTTCAAATCATATTTGATAATAATATATATATATATATATATATATATATATATATATATATATATATATATATTATATTATTAGCATTCTACTGTACATCTATGAAAGAAGCTTGGTCTATTCACCTAGAGTCTCAATTTAAATTTTCTCTTGCATACAATAACGTTGTAAGAAACACATAACGTTCCGCAAAATGAGGCTTGGTTTAGTTGGAGTGGCATATTTATCCAGGGTCAAAACCACAAAAGGAACCTCTTCAAGAGCAGAATGTGATGAGGTATATTAGCTTTAGTAAACAGAACATTGTAAGTCGTTATGCACCTATGACCACTTTGCTCCCAAACATCAAAGTTATTTATATGTTAATTCATCGCTGAGATTAAACAAAATACCTGTTCACCTCTCCTAGAATATGTGAACAGTCGTCCAAACTGAAGATTTGTCCAACATATCAGATTGAATAAACTAAATTTCACGAGAAATTTCTTAGATACCATACGCACAGAACTACGGCCGAATGGCTATCGTGAGAGCAATTTCTGTTTTTATTTATATTTTGACATGTGACAGTACTACTGAAGTACAGGGTGACTCAAAAGTCATTAAATTTTCCAACATAAGGTGACACCGCATTGATAGTCAATAGTCAATAGTCAATAGTTATACTATCAAACAAGCAGGTGACCACCTTGCCCCCCATGACCAATTTGCCCCCACTACCCCTATATCTAACAAAATAGATAATGCGGCCGAAATTTTTAAACGAAATAAAAAAAAAATCTCTAACTTTTTTAGATAAAGAATAAATGTATAAAGTTTGCTGTTGGTTGAAGGAACTATAGTTAGTGTAGCAATCCAGTACGATTAGCAAAGATGCGTAGCACTCTGTAGGTGTTTTTTTCAATTGTAATTAATATGACGAGTTGAACGGGACCGAGTTATTGTTGCTCGCTCGTCATATCGTTAGACTGCAAAAGTACTTCGGAACCCACTTTATATGAAGGATATTTGAACCTCGAGCAGCGGGAACATTTCCATCGCAAAAGGCAATTCCCTTTAGGACCCTGTTAGCAAATCATGCCACGCGTTTTTACCTTCCCCCTCCCTTCGTCAGTACGTGAAGTCACGTTTGATCATTGTCGTGAGAACCGTTCAAGCATAGATGATGTTGCATAGTTAGTTGAACGTGCCGTATCACCTTCCACCATCGATGAATATTTGGGAGTGAAATTTTGGGTACATACTCATGATCAGGAAGATGAATATTTGTACCACACTGAAAACGTATTATGATATTGTTGTAAATTGCCCCACTTTACACATCTGAATGTGGTTTCGCGAATCACTGAACGAAACAGGGACGTGAAACTGTATCCGCAATATACACAACATCAAATGTTGTCAAATAATGAAATTCTTGCAAGTAAACACATTCCCACCCACATCAAGAATAAAGAACAGGCCATGTGATTATGTAGACAACAAAGTTGGTCTTTTTCGCCATCGGAAAACATAATACCAACACTCGAAAGAACTCACCCACAGACTGCTGCTCGTGGCGCTCGTTTGATGAAAGATAAAACACCCTCTTAAGCTCCCCCCGGCACCGCACTCAATATCAACCAATCGGACCAAGCCGACGTGGAGAGATTTGGCGCACTGCTCACAAATTGCCCACAACAGTTTTTGCGATATGGGGCCTCACTTTACCGGCGGGCGATTTCATCGCTGAGGGGAAGGTCCCACAGAATGACCATGCATGATTGTGTGTCGTTTGGTCATTTCAACCACTCTACATCTACGGTCAACACAGACTTTTTTCTGAAAAAAAAACGCTATCATATTTTCCATCTCGTTAGGCATTACACGTTGACCCGACCCCCGGTGACTAACGATGGTGGAATAAGTCCTTCTGAAGCAGATAAAACTTTTCCCGATTAACAAAACTTGAGGGAGAAATGTTGCTGGCGAATTTCTGTCGCAAAAACGGAATGTATTTTGTTATTTATAATTCTTATTTGCAACCATTGAACGAAAAAGGGCTTATTTTATGCAATCACTCAAAGTTCAATTCAAACCTAATTCGCAAGCATCAAATAGTTGAATCCATTCAACTCCGAGATTGCCCCAACGGCACACGGCATTCAACAGTTTGAATCAATCCTCTTCAGAGCAATTAATGAAAGTTCCCACCCTTATCGCATACACTCGTGTTGTTTTTCAAGTGCCTTTCCGCTCCCGACGTAAAGTACACCCATCAGATGTAACACGGAGAAAACCCTGCGAAGCAGAAAGCGCACTTCTCCACGTTATCCGCGTAGAACGAACATTGAAGCCCTCCGACGACGGTGGAGGTGCTGGTGGTGGTGCACCGTAATCAAACTAATTTAGGAACCTTCGATTCCCGACGCGGTGCTTTCATTTCCACGGTACGTGATTGTTCCCCACACAGGAGGAGGAAAAACCTAACAAGGTCGTCAGGATCTGAGAATGTTCATTATTCATTTTCGTTTCCAGCTTAACCGCGTGCGGAGCCTTTTTTCGTCATTGCTCATGGTACGCCTGGGTGTGTGTGTGTGTGTGGTGAAAAAGGGGGGACGGGGGGAAAAAGCATTTCGCATTAGTTTGTGGTTATTCATGATTTATCGTAATGTTTGGGTCGTTTACGACTGCCGCTTTGGTGGCAGGTAATCGGATTTAATTTGTTGGTTGACAGCGAAGCTTACCGAGGATTATGCCGAAGGAGACGTATACACACACACACACACGCGCGGAGCATAATGCTGAGACCGGTTTCTTGCAGACGCGTTTTATGGAAATGCGTTCGATCTTCATTTAGAGAGGCGAATTCGCAACAAAAAACATATTCAGATAACGATATTTACGTTTCTCATGGGGATGACGACACTTCTATTCCAGCGAAACGATAACGAAACTTTTTTCGTTTTTGTAGTTCCAAACGAAGTATTTCATAAGACTCTTTAGTTCCAAGGAAGTTTAAATATTGAATTGAACGATGGATCAGAATCTTTGGACAATGTTTGAACAGGAATAACAGAATGAAGCTGAAGCATAAAAAAAAGTTGCTGAAATCGTTCCTTATTTTGATGACTCACTATCATATACGCCCAAAGTACCAAAATAAAGCGGAGAGCTTCATAACAAACTACAATTTACTTTACTGATTTTTTACAATAACCATGTTACTTATTTGAAATAACCTCGTTGCATTTCACTTTGATAGATTGAAGTATCCGGACATCACCTAGCAAGAGGAAGAAGATAATCACAACTAAGTTGAAGGTTGCCTGAAGGTATGGCGATGAAGGTATGACGATGATGATTGTTAGTTATTTTATATTGACACATCCAGTTAATCGACTATAACTTGTAATAAAGCAGAAAGTTGTCATTAGGAACAATTTCATCGTTGTTTTCTCAAAGGCATATCATTTGTTTAATGACCAATCGCTGGAAACATCAGGCATAAGGTTTCGAAAATCAATATAAACTAAATTTTCGGAGAAAACTTCGTCTTTGAAGACTGCGAATACTAGTTTTAACCAAGTATTATTATTTTTATTTTAAAACTATGATAAGTAATGTGAATTAGTTGTGCAGATTTCTTTCAAGAAATATTGTCATGAATAGAAAAACAAAATTTTTCAAAATTAAATATTTGGCCCTATTAGGCGTCGTGCACAAATTACGTAACGTGATGAGGGGGGGAGGGGGTTCGAGATTGCGTTACTTTCTGTGTATTAGAGATAGGAAATTGCATTACGTAGGGGGGGGGGGGTCCAAAATCCGGATTTTTAGCGTTACGTAATTTGTGCAGGACACCTTATGAAATTCTAGTTGAACAGAATTTTGCTCGTTAGCTCTATTTTGCTGTTACAGAAAAAGGGTGAAGGTGGCTACAAAATTTTCCGAGTTGGTTGGTTCGCTTGTTGCATTCCTGACATTTTGTTTTTGGAACCATTTCGGCAACGTTTCAAAATATGCAATTCACAACACGACGTTCGAGAAAGAACTCAATTCGATAAGATTCAATCGATTTACAAAATATGAAAATTTGCTCGCTGTGACAGTTACAGGAACCGAATTGGCGTTCGATTCCATTCACATAATAGTGGCCAATATTTCCGATAGTAGTTATGCCTCTAGGTAATTGAGGAATATAATAATCATGTTGGGTGTTTTTATGTAAAACACTAGCTGACCCGGCAAACTTCGTCCCGCCAAAAGATTGTTTTTTGTTATCAATACCTTCAAACATTCACGTTTTCTTACTATGAGCAAGTTCATGGGTCCAATAGCAGAACTGATCATTGATTGATCTTCTATTCGACCCCGTTAAATTTTCCTTTTGCTATAATTCCTAGTATTTCTAACAAAACTCATCATTATAATATCAGATTATTTTCAGACACAATTCTCGTTCAAGATTTTTCAACCACTTGCAAATAACATGTTTTTCCGTTACATGAAATAAATGTTTTATGCAGAAAATATGATAGAATAAAGACAGCCCCAAATCGGACAATTCCTTCCTCGAGTTCTGCTCTTATCAACACATCCGGCGACCCTTTTTTTTGGTATAGATAGAAGAAAATATAGGAATGCGTTTTATCACATTAAAATCCATTTCCAGTTTCGAACAAAGATCAATTTCGCTAGCGCAAACATCAAATGAACTAACAGCACTTGTCACTATTTAATTGTAGAACATATGGGAATTTAATTTTCCGAATTTTCCCTTTTTCCTTTAGAGTTTTCAGAAAATTTTCAATTATCATGTTTAGTTGTAATATTTTTAGTTGAAATATGTGCAATATTTTTATGGGACCTCCTCTTCATTCCAGAGGAGGGATGGGTGTCATACCATTATGGAAACATTTCTCATACTCAAAAATCCTCACATCCCAAATTGTGCTTGATTATTTCTCGAGCTATGCAGAAGTTTGTGTTTCGTTTGTATGGCAGCCCCCCTTAGAAAGGGGGGAGGAGTGTATTCACCATAGAAACGTTTCGTGCCCCGTAAAACCTTCACATGCAAAATTTGGGTCCATTTGCTTGATTAGTTTTCGAGTTATGCAGAAATTGGTGTTTCATTTGTATGACAGCCCACCCTTAAGCGGGAGGAGTGTCTAACCACCATAGAAAAATTTATTGCATCCTAAAACCACCACATGCCAAATTTGGTTTCGTTTGCTTGATTTAATTCTCGACTAATTCAGAAATTTGTGTTTCATTTGTATGGCAGCCCCCCCTTAGAGACGGGGGTGGAGAGTCTAACGAACATAGAAACATATATTGCACCCTAAAACCTCCATATGCCTAATTTGGTTCCATTTGCTTGATTAGTTCTCGAGTTATGCAGAAATTTGTGTTTCATTCGTATGACAGCCCATCCTTAGGGAGGGGAGTGGAGAGTCCAACCATCATAGAAACATTTATTGCACCCTAAAACCACCACATGCCTAATTTGGTTTCATTTGCTTGAATAATTCTCAAGTAATGCAGAAATTTGTGTTTCAATTGTATGGTAAAACGCCTCTCTGATTTTTGGATATGTTGTGTAAAAACCTCAGCTTTCAAGAAAAACCATCAAAATTATAGTGCTCTTGGTCAAGAAACCATGTAAACTAGAAAAAACAAATGCAATCAACAATCATGGAAACAAAGTTCACGTTTTCAGTATATGTAACATTTTTTCAAAAAAGACCAGCTGATTGGGTTTGATGTAGTTCATCTAAATCGGTTCAGTGATGAATTTATGAAAAATAATTTGTTGAGAAAATGAGAAGAAAATGATTTTTTTGGACCACCCTACAAATAGAAATGGTCACCCTAACGAAAAAATAAAAAAATACGGGTCTAATATTTTAAGATAAAAAAAATTCTACCATTTTCCACGAATAGCTGAGAACCACAATATCGATTCGCAATGAGATGGCTGTATATAGATATCTCAGATACTGCGACTACTAGCTTTCCCTTGTTTGCGGAGCTGCAAAGTTGCTGAAGCAGCCGCTTACAATGTCAGAGTCAATCGAGACAATTCACTCAGGGAAAGTTCTTGCTTTCGTTTTGTTTCGGCCCAACCTTAACGACACACAGATCTTGAAGAATATGGTAAGATATGCATCATTATCTGAAACTAGTAAGGTTAGACCGAATGAACAGCGACTGGCTAAAGCACGCAAATGAAGTTTTGGTGATGTTTTGAAGTTTTTACGTTAGGATATCGCGTATACATTCTCTACCACGATTCAGAAGGGATAGGCACCTTCATAACCGAAGCTTGTCTGACGTGTGAATCCATCAATAATGATGGGATGGGGAGGTTCTACAGCCATCCGACGATGATTGTCAACATACTGGTCTGCAGTCAACTTGAAACAGTTTCCCATGTGATGCGACAAAATTTAAGCCGACAGCCTCGTTCCGCCTTGATAGTGCCTTTCCTGGCAAATCCATGGTAAACGAATGAGGGTTACCTGTACGACTTTCTGCGATTGCAACTGCTTCCGATGACCTTCGGATAAACGTTCGAATGGAGATCACGAACATTGACTCAATATTGATGAAGATATTGAACGACATAAAATTTGATGTTTCATTATTTCAAATTCTCCATTGATTTTCACTTACTTTCTTGGCATATAAGTCTGACGCGAACCAAAACAAAAAATGAATCTTTCAAATGCGTCGATCCGTTATCTATTTAAATATCGGGACATACGGACACCGAATCATTTTTACTTATGTTGATGTTCGTAATTTTTAAGCAAGATATTTGGGAAGAATATTCTTTCTTCTAGCTGATTGCAATTTCTATCGAAATTATCTTATTAGATGATGATTTGTGTCATATCAGAAATATGACAAAATAATAATGAAATTTCCTTTCTTCATTCGGACAAACTCGAAAAAATTATGTGAATTTCGTTTTGATACATTCCAACTCCACACTTTAATGAAATTCAAGGGGACGTTCGCTTCATGCAATAATAAATTAAATGAGTATTATGGAATTCATTGTATCGCATAACTTAAAAAAACATCATCTTGAATAATTCAGTTGGAATCGAACAAAAGAGGTGAGCATTGTTTTGGTTTGGTTTTTTGTGTGCGCTCTTTCATGTCATTTCATTTTGTTTGAGTCGTTAGAAGAAAAGAGCTAGAAGTAAAATAAAAAAACCTAGAGTTGTGTTGTATCTGTGATACAATCGCAAGGTTGACGTAGGACTACCGTTGATTTAGTAATCATTTGTTCGAAGTGCAAGCTCTGTTCTATGCTTCTTTAATGCATATTCAGAGAATGTATTCTGGGGTGAAAATTGTTGCACGTCCCCACAACACGGTAACAAAAAGTAAAAGGGATTGGCTATGGCGAGCAAGGTATTTATAGTACATCGATCAGCCGGCTCAAAAACATGCATCTAAACGTAACACCCTCATTTTCAAAATTTTGATCTTGCACCTCGAAAATCAGAAACGTAGTCAGCTCAGATCAGACTATGTGTCATATTAATGGTATTTATATACCTCGAAGTGGATCACAACCGATAACACCATCATGCTCGCCATAATCGAATATATCTTCGATTTTTTTCCGGGAATTCATACCCAGTTGTGACCGACCTCTCGATCCACCACATTCGTCCAAATATTATGGTTTGCAGGTTTCAGCTAATTACTCATACCTCATATTTTTATTAAGTGTATAAATGTGACTCTCCTTTTTTTATAAAACGACATATAACGGGTTTCACGCTGGTAGCAATCTGGTTGTTTTGAAGCAATCCAAATATCAAGTTAATTTTGAGTTCTTCATGAGAATGGAACCGCTCTTCAGAATGGGCCGACGTTACGGACCGGAATGAAAAATGAGCTAACGGAGCAATGCCTTGGGAATATGGCGGGTGGGGTAGAATCTTCCAGTTCATTCTTCCTAGATCATTCTTGGATTTGTTAACATCCATGAACATGTGGTCCGACGTTGTCATGCTGTAAAATTATCTTGTCATGTCTATTCTCCCATTCCGGTTTTTTTCAGACATACTTATCCATGGAGCATATTCTTTGTAAACTTCGACATGCAAACGATGACTGTATCGGTTATCTCCTCTTTCTTTTTCTTAATAGATGCGTACTAAATACGTTCGCTAGAGCAACCGAAAGTTATGAACGAACCAACTCTTCCATACGCTGGTTCGTCCATGACAGTAAAAGGGGAGGGTCCCGCGTAAACACAGCTGAGTTGAATTACAACATTCATATAGCACCTGAAAAATTTCAATATTTCATCATACAGCAATTCCAAATGAAATCGTCCTAAAAATGCAGATTTAAAAAACTTGTATTTTTGATTCCATTGAAAGTGTGTATTCCGTTTGGGTTGGAGGAAATATGAGTTTTTCACAGCAATTGGGAATTTTTTGACTCAAGCGTAACTTTTGAAAAGGACGTATCCATTTTAGTAAGAGAAATCTATATAGAGTATTGCTGGTTGAATATGAAAAAAATATACACTGAGAAAAAAAATTGGTACTCTTTTTTTTATTTACAAAATAAAAATTCAATTTGCAATATCCAAAATACATATTTTTAATTTTTTTTTATTTTTTTCATACAAAATAGAAGTCATGCAGAAAATTTAAAAAATGGGCCATGAAACTCGAAGTTTCGAGAATTCCTAAAAATTCGATGTTCCATAAAGCTCGTCAAAAATATTTTTACCATCTTGGGCGCATTTTTTTAATTTTCTACATGACTTCTATTTTTATATGAAAAAAATATAAAAAAATACATATTTTTTGATATCACTAATTAAAATTTTATTTTGTAAATAAAAAAAAAGAGTACTAATTTTTCTTCTCAGTGTATATTTTTTTAAATTAAGCCAACAATACTCTATAACTCTTTCTAACACACTATTTCGGTACGACTCATATTTTTTAAGATATAAATTATCAAAAAAATTCTCTTACTCAAATCGATACACCCTTTTCAAAAGTTACGCTTAAGTCAAAAAATGAACCATGATGATGTATTTGGAAAAGTTGTTGGAAATTATAAGCAAATTCATAAAATTTCATGAACATGACGGTATAACACGACAAACATATTTTTTTTTTTTTTTTTTTATCTTCGCTTATTTTTCGTCGGCCTATTTCCGCCACTTTAGTGCCAATCACCGACATCAGGGAGGCGACTCCACCTGTTCCTACCTATCAGACTCAACAACTCATGAGCCGGGCCAACTTCTTTTACTTCCGCTCCGAAGGAAGACGTAACCAGAGATTTTTCGCCTCAGAAAATCCCAACGACGCCAGCTGGGATTGAACCCAGGCCGATCGGATTGTGAGGCTGTTACGCTAACCATACAACCACTGGCGCCGTCTGACAAACATATTAAAAGGGATTATTTACTACAAAAAAAGACAATAAATTAGAAATATTTTTTTAAATATCTCGAGAATGGCTACATTTAGAAGGATAATAATTGATAATAACCTTTTTTGTTTTAAATCACATCAGGATTTATAATTTGTGGCTAAAAATGATTGTTAACATACAAAAATTCGAAGTTCCACAAAGTTCGTCAAAAATAGTTTTACTATCTTTAGTTTCTCTAATAGTTTTACTAGTTTTACCATTTTTTAAATTTTCTGCATGACTTCTATTTTGTATGAAAAAATTAAAAAAAAAAAAAAATATGTATTTTGGATATTGCAAATCCGAAAATCAACTCGAATTGCAAATCGCATCAACTTTTTTCGAGGTCTTCGTTGCCTAACTGGTTGCGTGTCCGCTACTAAGCGAACGACCATGAACTCTTCACTCAGGGCCCTCAATTGACCATCTTTGTGTCCTATTCTAGCTCTTACGTCCACGCAACAATCATCATGTGATGGTGATCTCAGATTCTCACCTCAAATACGGTCTGCTGCATCGGTAATTGGTACTAATAACCAAACAATGGAAACCTCATATCAACAGTCCCGCTGCGTATGGTCCAAGTGTGAACATTCGAACAATAGGAATATTTTTAAGCCGGAAAGGCGGCATTGTGTAATTTACAACATGTGTATCGTTAAGGTAGGAATACTCTTACGCCTAAATGTTTTAATATAAAAATAAAAATAGTGTACAGTAATGTATGTAATGCACAAAAATGTACACGAATAAATTCGGCTGTTACGGCTGAATTGCTAAATGAGCCTAATAAAATAAACAAACGAGATAAAAAAACTCGAATTTATATATAACTTTTCTGTTGATGTCCATCTTTCCCTTCATGTTTCCGTCTTTCCCAACTGTTTATTATTTTTTCAAAAATGCCAGACAAATTAATTTTGCAAAAATAATTTGTCTGGCATTTTTAAATATAAAAATAAAAATAGTGTACAGTAATGTATGTGATGCACAAAAATGTACACGAATAAATTCGGCTGTTACGGCTGAATTGCTAAATGAGCCTAATAAAATAAACAAAAGAGATAAAAAAACTCGAATTTATATATAACTTTTCTGTTGATGTCCATCTTTCCCTTCATGTTTCCGTCTTTCCCAACTGTTTCTTATTTTTTCAAAAATGCCAGACAAATTAATTTTGTCTCAAATACAATTTTTATTATAAAAAAGACTCAGACTATCGTTTCGTGGTAAGACAGCTGTACATTTTCTGTGAAATTCACGAAAAAAACAACTTTTACTTAAGGTGTTTGTCTTTACCGCTCTTCCCCTACAAAAGATAATTCAATTGATCAAATTTTCTATGTATGCTACATTTATTAAGCCTTCTATAAAAATGATTCGACGTCCTCCCGCCTTACGGTAGTTGAGTACAGGTCGCAGCAGGGGACCTTTGTGAGGGTTTGCGGACTCCGGTACAACTTCTATCTTCAGCCGTTCTTTCTGGGTGATTGCCTGCTGCTCAGACACGGTCGACCTAGACTGAGGCTTCCACTTTACGGTTGCGCAGCACTGACGGACGATCAGAGCCAGGCTTCCATTCGAAGCTCTCACCATTCTCCTGAAGAAAGAGGATGTTATAAATGCCAGATCGGCTATATCCGGCGGACACAAAGTGCCTCACGATGTCCAACTTCTTTGCGCTCTGGGTAGAAACTGGCAATGGGAACAAAGTATCGGACGAAGTTATTTCACAGTTTTCGCCAAAACTGCTGCAAATCAACTTATAAAGGCGTCGATGCATTTTGGTAGGTACTTATTTTGGTACTTATTTTTATAGCCAACCGGAATTAATCCGTTTTTAATGCGCACTTTATTCCTTGTGTTCAGCTGTTCAGTTGATATGAGGCTTCCAATTGATCTGTTATTGATATTCAAATTCTTCAATTGATAATACACATTTACCGTATCTTTCGAGAAAAAGTGAAATAAATACCGACACGTTCCTCCATTCATCATTATTACTATGTGCCCGAGTTGCTGAAACCATCCCAAATCCATGTTTAAAATATGCATCGTGTATGCACGCCACAGGCAAGAGGATGCTTTTTAACAGTTGACGTTCAACGCAAAAAAAGGATCGCCATCAGCAGGATTATTCATTCCGGAGAAGAAATAATATAAAAAGTGCGGCGATAGCACTGACGATGGCCCTATCGAAGCAGGGAGGCAGCAACATATTTTCCCGAGATAAACACATTTGCACAAGTGGAGAGTCACGAATGAATAAAACATCGTCAAGTTTTCCTTGCTCTTCCGCCCTCTCTCCACCTCTCTTGGCGTTCAACATTCTTGCTTCCATACTCGATAGCACTTTTTATGTTTCGGATATTTTGTGAGCTTCTTTTTAATTTTCCACCCGCGCGTTTGTGATTATGTGTCCTTGTAGGGCCAATGTGAAGAATGCCAGAGCAAAAAGCTCTGGCTGTTCTTGAATATTTTTTTGCCTACATATATGTGTGTGCTTGGTAAATAGAGCTATTTGATATATGAATTTTTCTTTGGGAGTCCTTTTGGGATACCCTTTTTTGCCTGTGCAGAGTTGAATCGATACGATTCGGATATTGTGGGAAACACATTCTGCACCCGGTTAGCCTGCTGTTTATGAAATATTGATTCGATGTGCGTTGAGTAAACGACTGAGATTTGAGCTCATCAGCACATGAATCAAAGTCTCATAAGCGATGCTATTGCGAACGATGTATGTGCTCCCAAAACAGATGCATAATCTATGGCATGACAGCGTAATCAAATTTCGGATGAACTAACGAAAGCTAGTATCAATTCTGTCGCTTCTCATCCCTCTAAAAGTGGCGGAGAAAACTGCTCATCTCGTTTATCTCAACAAAACTCAACGTCACCTTTGCTTCCCAGTGAATGAACAGAGATCACCGCTTTGTTTTGCGGAACGAAATTTTGAAGCGTTGCATAGTCTCCGTCGTTTAAAATTTCAACCAACCGGTCATGCCCACGAGACAACGAGGGAACGACGAACGAGTTCGCCAATAAACGAATTATAATTCGATCAACTTCGAACCATGTCATTGGCGACATCAACCGAAACGAGATTCATGTTGTGTGTATGTGACCAACGCTGGTGTTTTGCCTATCGGGGGCTAGAGACACAAAGTAGAGGTGCTAATTATTGGCGTCACACGAAAGCCTGCTTGCTTCTCTCCCCCCTTCTCGAGGGCAACCCTTCCCTTCCAACACAAAACAATAACGACGACAGTCAGCAAGCCTAAATTCAGTTACAAATTTCGGTATTAATTATCTCATTTCCTAAATTAGCGCTAATTTAAAAGAGCTGCCGAAACTTTGACACTTGCAATTTTTCCCCGCCACCCACCAGCTTAGTCACCACCAACAGTAGGAAATGCGATTCTCCCTGCTGCAGTGCCGGAAGCAGCGAGATTATTGGTTCTCGTTTTTTTTTTTGCGGAAGCTAAATATTTGAAAAAGCGAATGGGGCAGTCACCGACATACGTCGCGTCTGTTCGAATGGTTTCCTATTCGAATCGTCGTGATTTTATCCAGGGTTTTTGCATTGCACTCGGGTTTCATTGAAAGTATGCTCCTTCGTAGCAGTTATTGCTTCCGTGGCTGTCATAGTCCACCTGAGTTTTTTTTCTTCTGCGAGGCGAATTCAATAAGCCATTCACCGCATAATTGGTATGGTAGGGGTATCAAATTTCGTTCAGAATGTACCACTGAGCAACTTTGAATGTATTAGGATGGAGAAATTTTTTGTAAGCAAATAAAAGCATATGTTTCAAAGCTTTAAAATGTGTGTATGTATGGGAGCAGACATCTCTTCCTTTTTTCTTTTTTTGGGATTATGCCCAAAAAAAGCCCAAACGATGTCAACAGGGATCGAGATCGAACCAAGGCCGGCTAGAATGTAAGTCTGTTATGAACGACCACGATATCCACATAGCTACTAGTGCTGTTGCATAAATGCGTGATAATATTACACCTCATTATAGAATGAAGTTGAAAACTGTTCTCTAAAAGGAAAAAAGAGAACATAAACGTGAATCTATATTTATCTCGGTTTGGGCCGTATATGTGGCAAAATATGCGAAAAGCTTTAATGCGTGCTCGTTTGCAATGCGTCTCTTGTTTCACTCGTTCATATTGATCTTATATTGCTACACCATATATATATATTATACATATGCTACACCAGTATTTGAGAGTAATTACATTTTCTGTTTTTTTGAGACTCATTTAATGTAATAAATCAGGATGACAAAACATGTGCTAAAAATTATTTTTGAGTGTAGATGAATGCAGTTTATGGTCCCAAAAACATTGTAACAGAGCAATTCCATGCCAAATTAGCCTAAAAATAACCGATTTGAACCGGACCTTTTCCGATTTTACTCTTTGAAATTGTTTCGATTTCGCAAAATATTCTAATTCCATAAAATTATCATGGGATGGATATATGTTAGTATGAAGAGGAAAAAACCAGGATTTGATGCGCTAATGTTAACGCGGGCTCTCAACTCCTCAACGAAATGAAATTCCATATTTCAATACACTGGCGATATATTTCAAGAATTATCGCATCACTAGTTCTCGAATATTGCACATACTTTAACAACCGGCGACGGAGAGTATCTAGAAGCAACCTGAGAAGGCCAACGGGAGAACACCTCTGCAATAAAACGTACCGACAATATTCTACGTGAATCATCGCGTCAAAAATTCTCAAATAGTTCACATATTTGTAACACCTCTATAAAAAGTCAAACCGACAATTTACACAATGTACCACATGGGCTGAAAAGTCCCGGAATTTTTGATAAAAACAACCATTTTTTGTTCTTTTTTTAGTGGCGCCATCTGTTGAAAAGTCCCGAGACTTTTCAGCCCATGTAGTATTTCTGAGAGTGTCCATGGGAAACCTGGTTGGCCAAGCGAAATAACACATCTACTATAAAAAGGGCTGGCGAACTATTGTTCACAACTCATAAATGTTTGATATATTTAGACACCCGGCGGCAAGTCGTTGACATTTTTGAAATTTTGAGGTTTTGAGGTTTTGTGATTTAAAAACTTAAAGATTTAAAGATTTTTAGATTTTGGAATTTTAAAAATTTGAGATCAAATCAGATTTTGAAATTTTCAGATTTTTAGATTCAAAGATTTTTGGATTATGATTTTAAGATTTTTAGATTTTGAGCTTTTGAGATATTTTGAAATTTTGAGATTTTGAGATTTTAGGAATTGAACGTTTTGATATTTAGGTATTTTAAAGTTTTAAGAATATGAGATTCTGAGATTTTGAGAAGTTGAGATTTTTGAATTTAGAATTTTTGAAATTGAAATTCGGTTCTTCCAATTTTTCAGATTTTGAGGTTTCATGTATAGGAAATTCCAGGATTTTCGGACTTTTAGATTTTTATATTTTTATATATTGAGATTTTCAAGATTTGAATTTTAATTTCTTTAGATTTTATAATCTTGAGATTTTTTAGATTTTTAAACTTTGAACATTTGAGATTTTAATATTTTAATATTTTGAAAAGATTTTTAAACTTTTGAGGTTTTGAAATTAAAATCAGATTTTGAAATTTTCAGATTTTATGGTTTCGAGATTTTGGGATTCTAAGATTTTAAGATTTTCATATTGACCTTCAAACATTGAGATCTTCAGATTTTCAGGTTTTGCATCGAATTTTGAGATTTTTAAATTTAAGGATTTTTAGATTTCAAATTTTTTACATTTTCAGCATTCGGGATTTTGACATTGCGATGTTTTGAAATTTTGAGAAATTCTGTTTTTAGAGTTTGGGATTTTGAGAATTTAAGATTTTGAAATTTTGAAATTTCAGATTTTGAGGTTCCAAGATTTTGGGATTGTAATTTTTTAAGACTTTCAGATTTTCATACTTCGAGATCTTCAAAAATTTAGATTTCAAAATTTTCAGTTTTTTAAGATTTTGAAGTTTTGGAAATTTGAAATGAAAATCGAATTTTGAGATTCTATAATTTTAAGGCTTAAGCATTCTCAGCTTTCGAGATTTTGAGATTTTAAGATTTCAATGTTTTAAAATTTTTTGAGATCTTTAGTTTTTTGAATTTTCAGGTTTTGAAATTAAAATCAGACATCTCCAAACATTGGGATCTTCAGATTTTCAGATTTTGGAATGTTAAGAATCTGAGATGGAAATCCGATTTTGAAATTCTATGATTTCAAGATTATTACAATTTCAGTTTTTGAGATTTTGAGATTGTGATGTTATAAAATTGTGAGAAATTTAGATTTTAGAGTTTGAGATTTTGAAATTTTGAAATTTAGATCAGATTTTATATTTTTAGGATTTTGAGGTTACAAGATTTTGGGGTCCTAGTTTTTGAAGACTTTCATATTTCTATATTTTCAAATATTGAGATTTCATATTTTTAGTTTTTAAGATTTTGGAATGTTGAAAATTTGAGATGAAAATCGAATTTTGAGATTCTAGGATTATAAGATTTTTACATTTTCAGCTTGTGATATCTTAGGTTTTAGGATATGGGGATTTCAAATTTTTCTTTTTTTTGAGGTTGGGATATTTTGAATTTTGAGAAATTCCGACTTTAAAGTTTGAGATTTAGAGAATTTAAGATTTTGAAATTCAATTTAGATTTTGTAATTTTCAGATTTTGAGGTTTCAAGATTCTAGGACTTTAAGATTTTCATATTCCTATATAACAGATTTTGGAATTTTGAAATTTTACAATAAAAATCTGATTTAGAGAATTGAAGATTTCACATTTTCAGTTTTTTTTTGGTTTCTTACTTTAAAACTTTAGAGATTCTAAGACTTTGATATTTTGAAGTTAATATCAAATTTTGAAAATTTCAGATTTAAAGGATACTAAATTTATATATCACAGAATATCACAACCTAAAAATCTCAAAATCTGATTTAAATCTCAAATTTTCAAAATACCAAAATCTGAAGATCTAAAAATTAACATTAATTATGAACATCAAATAACAATGGAAAAAATGAATATTTGAAGATTTTAACTTTACTTTATTTACTTTATATTTTCAGATTTTAAGATTCTGAAATGATGATGGAATTTTTATTTTTCATTCATATATTCAATTTCGAATTTCATATTTTCAGATATTCAGATTTTCAGATTTTCAACTTTTCTTTAGCAGAAAAATTATTTAATATTTTAAGGTTTTAAGATTTTTAAATTTTGAGATTCCAAGCTTTTCAGATTTTGAGATAATCAGATTTTTGGATTTTTAGATTTTGAGATTTTGATATTTTTAGATTTTAATATTTCAAGATTTTTAGATTTTAGGATTTTGAGATTTCAGAATTTTAAAATTTTGAAAAAAATTGATGTTAATTTTTTTTCTGATTTTTAGATTCTCAGAGATTCACATTTTAGGATTGTCAGATTTCAAGTTTTAAGATTTTGAGATTTTAACATTTTGAGATTTTCAGATTTTAAATTGCGGTTTTTATTAGAACGAGAATTTGAGATTTTAAGTTTTTGATATTTTGAGATTTTGGGATTTGAAAATTTTCAGATTCTCGAATTTTTAAATTTTTATTTTTTTTATTTTTGAAGAAGTATTTGATTTTGACATTTTGAGGTTTTGAAATTTAGAATTTCAAATTTTAAATTCTAACTTTTTTTAAATTTTAGATATTCAAATTTTCGGAATATGTATTGGAATTTGAGATTTTCAAATTATAAGAATTCGATATTTTCAAATTCAAAGATTTTGAAATTTTAAGATTTAAAGGTTTCGAGATTTAGAGTTTTTATAATTTTGATATTTACGGATTTAAAATTTCATTTTTTTCAATTTTCAGATATTTTTTTTCAAGATGAGATTTTGACATTTTGTGATTCTCAAAATTTCAAATTTCAATTTTATCGTTTTTATCGATGCTAAGAGTAGGTTTTTATCGGTTGCTAAGAGTAGGTTTTCAAATGGTTTTTTTTCAAAGTTGTGTGTGAGTTGCTGCCTATTTTCGTGTTAGTCGTTTTCAAAGCCAGAGGCGAACACTAGAACTCAACACTAAACGTAAAGAAAAAACAAAAAAAAACACCTCGTGTATTCTTCTTCTTCGGAACGGATGGAGCCGTAATGAAAAAGCATCGTTTGGGTGTCTAGTCTAGTGATTTAGCTGATTCCCTAATCGAAATTCATTCTAAAATAGCAATATCTACAGATATAAACAAAAGAATTGAATAAAATATTTTGGTAGACCTACGCCAACAATGCGGTCGTATCTTGAAAATTACGATTCTAATTTTTGACAAAAAAAAGTACTACGGTGCGAAGGGAATCAAACACCAAGCGAATGAGGTATCCTGATCGCTACCTAATCGACCAGATTCTTCAAAGTGAGACAATTCATGAAGTATGCTACTGTAAGTTCAAATTGTTACATACATTTAAATGATATTTAAACTCATTTCCCAAACCATAACTATAACCTAATGAAATTATTGTCTGGGCGTTAAACATATTCACAATTAACACCGCTCAATGAACTGAACGAAACAATTAATAATTAGTTATAATCCATTCATCCGAATTAGAAAATATTGTGATTGATATTGTATTGCTCATCATAGCTTGCTTCAGTTGAGTAGATACTGCAAAATATTTTTTTCTTGTTTATATTAACTTACGAAGCTTATCAATACATCGTTCTTGTTTTGATAACGATTGAATGAGACTTCTGTTACGCTTGATTAGTTGATTAATTACAAGTCATTCTGGCACATGAATATACATTCTCGGTGATTCATTTCAGTGTGAGATTATTTACATTCTCATTCAAGAGATGACAGCCTTTTTTAGCTCACTCCTGCAGATCTTTATCTTGACTTCTGTGCCCTAGAAAACTCTAGCCCGCCCGTGAGGCGCGGACTTAAGCCTGTGGAAGCGCTCTCTTGAAGTAAAGCGACCATTTCAGTGAAGGATTATGACCATTTCGCTTTTCACCGAGTTGTTTGACAATAGTCCATCTAAATATGCTAACGAGCCTCTCAAACATTGCTCGAACAAGCAGGGGTATACACAATCCCGTCGAGTTTCGTCTTTGTGCTCGGAACGTTTCGTCATCATCAAGACGTGAAATAGGTTTGTTTACTCTCGCCCAGTGTTTTCGCCTCTAACTATCTGTACACAATTGAGGGTGGTGGGGGTGGTAGTATGGACGAAGCGAAAGGAACACAGAGGAGCAGATTTTCGTCAGAACAGCTATAAAACTTTTCCACCTCTCTACATTGTTTGCTGGTATCCATCGTGTTTCAGTTTCCCAGGTAGCGCGCACGAGAGAGAGAAAAGTCGAGAAAAACAATTGAAACTTTTCATCTTTTGTTCGAACATCGCCAAATTTATTCCAACATTTTACTTGGAGTTGTTTTTGCTCTTGTATGTCATCAGCGAGAACTAAACGTTAGGAAAATAAAGTGAAATTAATGGATGGATGGAATGGTGAGTACACGGTGTTCAAAGCACCCTCTCTGTCATGATTGTAGTGAATTTCAGGGGGTCTCCTGCTTTGCAGCCAAATCGAGATTCTAGGATACGGAAATTATGAAGAAGATTTGGTCCTCCGCATTTCATTATATTGAGTTCCAAAAACTTGTCAGGTATCTTGCCGAAAAACTATGATGCATGCTGATTTTGATATCTTTGAAGAATAAAGTAATTATAATCATTTTTGTATCAAAATATGTTATGGTCCTAATTTTTTTTGTTTGTGTGTATCTGCTGGACAATATTTAATAGATGTTTTCGCTTAACTTCTGAATCCAGACATCTTCCTTCCGTTTCCGTTTCCTTCTTCCGTTTATATTCTCTCACTAGAGTACGATAGCGTCGACTGGAACAGAAATCGCAAATAATATCATTCAACCTCTTGCCCGATGTGGAAAAAGCAAGCAGCACACGTATATTTTATTGTGTTATTTCTTATCATCTTTTCGTTTTTGTAAGATTAATCATGATGTTAAGCTACAATTTGTTTCGCAATGATATTGACATATAAAGACCTGCGAATGAAAATTTCTGGCGGCCTTGGAAAGGGCCGATAATTTATGTGTTTTTGTCGCAATTCTTTGATTCTCCGATAAACCAATTTGAAAACTTTAAAATTCAATCTCAGCCTTAACAAGGTCTGTTGACTGGTCGCTGGCTAAAGCGATACTAGAATAGAAATCGCAAATGACATTTATCCTCGCACGATCCAATGTGTGTCCTTTCGGTATGCAATGAATAGCCAAGAACCTCAATGAAATGGACCAATTTCAAGTCATCTCCTTAACCTTAACACTAAACCTAACGGAATTTCATATACAGTCAACCCTCCTATAACGCGGTACTCTGAGAACGCGGTTTCCATATAACGCGGTGATGAAATTGCGACAGCCCTCCTATAACGCGGTACTCTTACAGCGCGGTTTCCGTTCAACCACGTATTATCAGTTCTTTTCGTGCAACCAATGCATGTTTTTAACTGAATATGTTTATATAAACATTCAAGATAATTTCTTAGCCGTTTACGACATCGGTTTCAGGCAAGCTCCGGCTTAGAGAATATGATTCGTTCAAGGCAGATCTATAGAAAAAGTGCGCCCATTTGGTTATTAACACATTGCGGACCGCTCACGAGATTTCTCATGTTTCGCGTTCCGTCTGTTAGGATGGATCACGCAATAACCAGTGTTTTCTACACTTGAAGGTTAAATCTTTGGTTTCCCAAAAATCTAACAAGGCCTACCAATGCCTCACCTTCGTCTCATCCACATCGAAGGAAACGATCTCATTCGTGGAATCCGAACATATGAAGCGTTCAAGTTCGCCCCAAAACGTGCGGTCCTCAATATGTTAAGCTGGGTGAGAGATCATAAAAGAAGCGGTAGAAAACAGTACGACAGAAAGCGGAATCTGAAATGTTAAAAATGAATTGAAATGTTTGAATGAATTCTGCACTCTCTCATTATTTAAGTAGTATTCAACTGCTACTACAGCCAAAGTTAATTTTTAGCAAATGTTCTGGCATCTCGATTTATTACATTAAATGAGCTGAAAGATAACATAAAATGTTCTACTCCCCAATACATGTATATCATTTGTATAATATATATGCTAGAGCCAATATTAGGGAGCGAAACATGCCAGACAGGCCAAATAGTAGGCCCAGACAGAGAAAGATATATTCTCGTTCATGTTCTTCTTTATTGTCTTAGAAAACACCTTTCAACTTCATTTTATGAAAGCAATATTTCGAATTGAAGATAACATCTACTATTGATACATAACTGCTTTGCATCCCAGTTAACGTACGCCCTGTTATAGATAAGTCCAGTTGAAGATAGTCCAGTTAGGGAATGACTTCTGTATATGACGGGGTGATGGACACCATAAGGGAGTGTCTTCCGGGCTGTGACAACATGGGTAATTGTATTGCAAAAAATGATATCAATACTAGGAGGATGGCAGCGATTATCATGCGAGGACCTATTGAGATCGGCATTACATCGCATCACAAAAATTAAACGAAATGAAATGTTAATCTTCATGGCTCATATTCATAACTCTCAATGACTCAACTTCTTCTATAGATTGAGAAGTAGAACCAATATGACTTGATTGTGATAGTCTGCAAACGAACATTATTCCACCGAAAAAGCCACTTTTCAAGGCTACTATTTAGAGTTTCAAAAGAATTAAACTAACAGATTTCTGAACAATGAAAAGAATCACATTTAAAAAAAACAACTGTTCTGAACAATTAGAGTCCTACGTCAAACTTCCGTCCGTGCCCCTACGCTCAGACCCATTTACTTTTTGTTTTATTTTTTTATCATTTCCTTTTATGATCTCTCATTGGTCTCCATATTACGCGGTACGAATGATGTGATTTGTACTCATTCTGAGTATTATAGCGCGGTTTCCATACAACACGGTAGATGGTTTCCATACAACGCGCTACGGATTAGCCTGATTTGTATGCAAAATCCGAGTTTCTTATAGCGCGGTTTCCACATAACGCGGTACGCACTCACCGCGTTATAGGAGGGTTGACTGTACCCCTATTCCTGTCATGAGCGATCAAATTCCCACTTCCCACAAAAATGGGTATCCTGATATAGAATGAAATATCCTAAAAACAAAATTTTATAGGGTTGGGCCTAGAGCCACGGACGGAATCTTGACATAGGACTGTGATTGTGTGTAGTAATTGCATTTGAATTGAGTTTTTTCATTATTGAAAATCTGTAATTTTTTCAATTAATAAATTATGCAGAAGACAAGGAATCATCATTTATCATTTTAAACATAATAGTTAAGATCTACATAAATATAAGCCTAAGTCAGATAAATCTATGACTACGGAAATATATTATAGATCGAAATAGTATTTTCTCCTTCGTGGTCACGTTGCCCGGAACATTGTTTGTAATAACTTTAGGGCCAGGTGATGCATATTGAGTATCCTATGACCATGAGTGTTCTCTTGGGAAGTTTGTGTAGTTGCTGTAGTGAACTGATCTCATTGGGTGCTAAGTTCTACTAAGTATAGGAAAGGGAAGGAAAATGGTCAAGTACATTCGGAGAAGTGGAGCGGGCTTCTAAGATAATATTAAGATCGCGACTACTCAAGCTCTAATCTGATACGCGTGAGTATGTATACCCTTTCGAATTTCTAAATCAGCAGCCAGCTGAATTCATCAATTGCAGTTTTAACATAACCAAACAACATACTCGACATTATGACATCCTTCAACTCCATCCTCCAACATCTTCCAATCTTCCAAGAATATATCCCTCCATTGATTCTGCTAACCTATTATCGGCAAATGGAGAATAATTCATGATTCACATCAACTCACATTGTGAGCTAACTCCGAATTGTAGGCAAAAAAATTGCTCGTTGTACGGGAAGGAAAGCGAATGGTTAGTGCAATCGAAAAAACATACCCATTTTTATCGTCATTTTTTTCCATTTTTTTTATATATTTTCTGTTCGTGTATCGAGCAAAAAATTGCTAGATAAATTTCCTGTCTAATGGTATATAACACATATGTCGCAATAACGATTTTGAGTAATATGCGTTTGAAATCTCATAATGAATCGTTACATTTTTCATAGAGTGACTCCCTACATAAAAATAAAACACATAGTCCTATGTCAATAGCGTTCTATTTACCGAGTTTTATTAACATTTTTGCATTTTCAGATTTTTTTACAAATTCACGATTTTTACAAATATTTCATAAATTGGAAAAAATTACGTGGAAAAAAGGTCAATTCAAAATACTGTAACTTGAATTGAACATTTCGTTCGTATTTTTGACGTAGCTCTACGCCTTTCAGCAAGAAAGCCAAATCATAAAACAGGTCACCTTTTGTATGAAATAGTTTTTTCGTTAACAACTATTTTTACTGTTTTACTGCAAAAGGTGTTTTGATGATTTGCATACCTATCAAATCGGAAATTCTCTAGGATTTGTGTGGTATGTTATAGATGAAGATTCCTTAACAGGAATAAGGAATGTTGTAATTCATGCTTCATAATTCCTGAAATATTGCATCGTAAGTCCCATCCTTTAGTGATTCTCTTGTATGTAAAAAAAATAGTTGACCAGCAACGAAGCGATTAGTTTTCTTCTAATCGTGAAGTAGGTAATATTCACAACCAAAGAAAGAAGAACCAGAAATGAAACAGCGATTTAAAAGCAGCAACATAAACAGCCAAAACATCGGTAGCAGCAGGATTTCAACTTACCTGTCACAACCTCATCCTGAAATACAACGCGTATGTTACTGCTTCTCTCATTGACGATTCATCAGTCATTCAGCTTGCTTTTCAAATTGCCTTTCATCTTTTCAAGTTTTCCAAATTGGCCTTTCTCAAGGCTATAGACGAATGAACTGAGAATGTTGAAAGCCTCTTATAATTAAAAACTTCATCATCATCTGCTTCGCTCCTGTCACAACATGTTTTATTTCACTGTTTACCAAGCAGAAGGAGTTAATTTATCATTTATTTTAAGAACTATTATTCCAGAAGAATTTCCGCTGTGGACTTTCAAGTTCAAGCATCCAGAGGTACGTTCCGGAGAACCGAGCGCCACCCGACCGGGAATTCCACGCTTATGCTATCGATCCAACAAACAGAGATGCAATTTCGTTCGGTGGAAGCATAGCGTCGATTTTCATATTGTCTGGAAGAGAGTGCTTCTGTATTCTTGCACCACACGCACACATTAGTGTTGGTTTTATGCGCTACCAAAGGTAGATAAAAGTGGCCATCGATCCAACAAACTTAGAATAAATGAATACTTAGTACAATGAATTATGAAATGAATATTTAGTGCAATGCGTACATTGATATAAGGAAACAAATTGCTGCATATAGTCAGCTACTGTATTGTTCTCGTGAGGGCACGAACGAATCATCAATCAACCATCTCCAACTGCAAACTGCAACAGAATCGCACAAACCATCGGTTCTTTTCAGATTTTCGGCTTTTTTTCTGCATCATAGTATTTTCAACTCCTTTGGGTGGTTCGTCACTTTACTTCCATTTTTTGAAGAATGTCAGGAGTGAGAATTGGACTCGTGGCCTTTGGCGTGAGAGGTATGGATCTTACCACTACGCCTGATCGCATTCTCAGTAGAGTTGTTTATGAAATTTTAAAAATAATATCCAAGTGATAAGTAAAATTAATTGAATAAATTAATTTCGTAGTCCTACGTCAATAATGTGGTCGCATCCCTGACATGATTCCCTCTATTTTGTTTGTTATGACAATTTTTGTTTTGTCTTATTTTGTCACAAAATATATTTTGGCGAGCTTTCCGTTCAGAGTTATATATTGTTGTGTGTTTCATTGTTTTTAATTTAAAATTAATCCTTACTGATAATTGCTAGAAAGTAAAGCCAGCATAAAAAAACGCACTTTTTATAAGGAAATAATTTTACAGATAAAAGCTGTAGCTGTGTATGAGATTCGAAATACTTAAGAGTATTATAAAAAATAGAATAGAATGGCAGCATTAATGATAAAAAATTATATCAGTTGATATATCAGGAAGGTATTGCCAAATGTTTAAAAGGGTTCAAATGAAATGAAAAAATGTCCCCTTTGGGTAATCAGAACCATAATTCAGAACAGCGCAAAAGCTCTTCTTCTTCTCGAATGATATAAACGTTCCTAAAGGAACTTCGCTCGTCTTCTCAACGTATTATTTTGCTTCGACGCACAGTACATTCGCAATTTTAATAATAAGATTGTTAAAATCACTCTTCTTCATTAACGACGGATAATCTAAGTGGCGATTAACCGACATCGATTAACGAGCGGCTAAAAAGTATTCGATTAGTTGAAGAAGGATGATTATAAAAATCGAACACCACTGGATAGGAATGTATTGAAAGATAACAACGACTTGATGTTCTTTGAATGACTAAAACACAAAGTTTTGAAGCTCAGTCAACCTTTACTGAAATAATCAATTAATACTTAGATTAAATCCTCATTACAATTATACGAAACTAGCTGACCCGGCAAACGTTGTTCTGCCATATAAATGATTTCGAGAGAATATTTTGGTTGGTAAAAAAAATAACTAATATATTTCAAAAGAGTTTGTGTGTTATCATTCAGATCTTCAAAATTTATCTGATGAATGATTTTCACTGCGAAACATGCGTAGTCGATTTTTCAAATAATTCTATACATCTTTCATATTTTCCAAAGTGTTCTATCATTCTAATTTGGTCAAAGACAAACTCAACGATATATAGACGACGCAAATCTGATCAGTTGCTCTCCGGTGACGTGAGAAAAACATTGCTCTATATACAGGTCGGACTCGATTATATGTGATTCTATTATATACAATTTTGGACTCGATTATGTACAGTTTGAAAAAAAATTTTTTTTTTGAATTTCAAATATGACCCATTTTAGGAAACAAATGTAACCTTTCAACGTTAAAGTGAAATTCGAGTGGCTATTATATGTACAGTGGGGTAAAAATCATGATTGCAGCGAAATCAAGATAGATAGAAGTTGGGTATCAAAGAACAAATTGTAGAGCTGTTAGAGAACTTTAACTAATTTAAATGATTCACCACTATATCCTGTACTAAATTTTCTCATATTTCTAATGGAAGCAACAGAATCGCCCACTGAAATTCATCGGTCCTTTACCGAGCCACCAAAACTTTCCGCTGAAAAGTTATTTTTGAAATTTCGATGCATTCTAAAATACTGTCCTATGTAATAAAAAATGAATTGATTTAGATAATTTATTTGCTAGAAGAAGGCTTGTTAGAAATTAGAAATGTGTTCGGTCTTATTGGTGATGATGATGATGTTTTAAATTACAAAGGCTTCTAACCTTTCTCGATTCATTTGCTTCTAGCCTTGAAAAAGGCCATTGGTAAATCCACGTTGTCACTACGCTCTGGTCGCTAGTTGGATGTTTTTTTCCGATCGATCATTCAACTTTCGCAAATTCTAGCATTGTTTCCGGGTTAAAAGTGGCGTCGAAGTGCAGCGCATTTCAATCCGAATGAAAAGCAATATATTCCAGCAGTGAGAACTGTGTTCATCGGTAAAAAACTGAAGATGAAAATTTATTCTGCATCGGTCATCACTGCATAGTACAATTTTTGAATTATTTCTTTGAGAAATAATGTTTTTGTGAGCGTTAGAGATGTAAGTGGATAAGAGAAAACCTACTTGTTGCTCTAGACAGCGACCAATCAACAGTACATGTTAATGCTGAGAGTTTATTTGACAATTGGTTCAAATCGGTACAGCCAAAGCGCTCTCTGAAAATGCTTAACACGGAGCGAAACAAAATGCATGCACACATGATGGGTGTTCGAGCGACACTCCCAGGACATTTTTAGTGTGCGCTAGACACCCCAAAATCTGAAGTTTGTAGTAATAAAAATAGAAATCTTCGGTTCGGTAGAAAACCCAAAATCAAAAGTTTTTCAGTAATTAAAACTAAAAGAAATCCCAGTTGACTGCAGCCTCTTGCATTTAAATAAGTCCGTTTTGAGAAGAGATAACATTGACAAAGCTCTGCCTTGGACTTAACTTCTTATCTATTCCTTATAGAAAAGTTTGTGGCACAAATTGTTCGTATATATTTCCAACAACAAATAGCGTATAGTTTTGTTAGACTAGTTCTGAAACTTATGAACTTTGCAGAGAACGTTTCTAACGGTAAAAATATGTTTAAAGGCGATTTTAGCCACCAAACGTCATATGTTGTATGTGGAACACAATAAAGAAATGCTGGAGAGGAAATTAAATATTAATGAACTGAATGATAACAGCTCACGGAGAAACACATGGTTTACAAGGCTTCGCGCATAGAGTGAAGTAATCATCTATACATATTAGGCTGTCAAAAAAGTCCTGCGGTATTTTTTTTGAATTTTCATTTGTTCATAAAATTAGTTACAATCATCTGTTTTAAGTCAAATATGCGCCGTTTTGTTCGATGACTTGTTCCCAACGAGATGCCAACTTCATAATACCCCTGTTATAGAAGCTCGCTTCCTTATTTCCAAAAAACTCGGATAGCCAATTTTCACAGGCCTCTTTTGTGGCTAACTTCTGACTACCTAGCTCGTTCGCCATGGACAAAAACAGGTGGTAGTCACTTGGTGCAAGGTCCGGACTATACGGCGGATGCAAAAGAACCTCCCATCCGAGCTCCCGGAGCTTCTGGCGCGTTACCAAAGAAGTGTGTGGCCTGGCGTTGTCCTATATTTTCTGTTCGTGTATCGAGCAAAAAATTGCTAGATAAATTTCCTGTCTAATGGTATATAACACATATGTCGCAATAACGATTTTGAGTAATATGCGTTTGAAATCTCATAATGAATCGTTACATTTTTCATAGAGTGACTCCCTACATAAAAATAAAACACATAGTCCTATGTCAATAGCGTTCTATTTACCGAGTTTTATTAACATTTTTGCATTTTCAGATTTTTTTACAAATTCACGATTTTTACAAATATTTCATAAATTGGAAAAAATTACGTGGAAAAAAGGTCAATTCAAAATACTGTAACTTGAATTGAACATTTCGTTCGTATTTTTGACGTAGCTCTACGCCTTTCAGCAAGAAAGCCAAATCATAAAACAGGTCACCTTTTGTATGAAATAGTTTTTTCGTTAACAACTATTTTTACTGTTTTACTGCAAAAGGTGTTTTGATGATTTGCATACCTATCAAATCGGAAATTCTCTAGGATTTGTGTGGTATGTTATAGATGAAGATTCCTTAACAGGAATAAGGAATGTTGTAATTCATGCTTCATAATTCCTGAAATATTGCATCGTAAGTCCCATCCTTTAGTGATTCTCTTGTATGTAAAAAAATAGTTGACCAGCAACGAAGCGATTAGTTTTCTTCTAATCGTGAAGTAGGTAATATTCACAACCAAAGAAAGAAGAACCAGAAATGAAACAGCGATTTAAAAGCAGCAACATAAACAGCCAAAACATCGGTAGCAGCAGGATTTCAACTTACCTGTCACAACCTCATCCTGAAATACAACGCGTATGTTACTGCTTCTCTCATTGACGATTCATCAGTCATTCAGCTTGCTTTTCAAATTGCCTTTCATCTTTTCAAGTTTTCCAAATTGGCCTTTCTCAAGGCTATAGACGAATGAACTGAGAATGTTGAAAGCCTCTTATAATTAAAAACTTCATCATCATCTGCTTCGCTCCTGTCACAACATGTTTTATTTCACTGTTTACCAAGCAGAAGGAGTTAATTTATCATTTATTTTAAGAACTATTATTCCAGAAGAATTTCCGCTGTGGACTTTCAAGTTCAAGCATCCAGAGGTACGTTCCGGAGAACCGAGCGCCACCCGACCGGGAATTCCACGCTTATGCTATCGATCCAACAAACAGAGATGCAATTTCGTTCGGTGGAAGCATAGCGTCGATTTTCATATTGTCTGGAAGAGAGTGCTTCTGTATTCTTGCACCACACGCACACATTAGTGTTGGTTTTATGCGCTACCAAAGGTAGATAAAAGTGGCCATCGATCCAACAAACTTAGAATAAATGAATACTTAGTACAATGAATTATGAAATGAATATTTAGTGCAATGCGTACATTGATATAAGGAAACAAATTGCTGCATATAGTCAGCTACTGTATTGTTCTCGTGAGGGCACGAACGAATCATCAATCAACCATCTCCAACTGCAAACTGCAACAGAATCGCACAAACCATCGGTTCTTTTCAGATTTTCGGCTTTTTTTCTGCATCATAGTATTTTCAACTCCTTTGGGTGGTTCGTCACTTTACTTCCATTTTTTGAAGAATGTCAGGAGTGAGAATTGGACTCGTGGCCTTTGGCGTGAGAGGTATGGATCTTACCACTACGCCTGATCGCATTCTCAGTAGAGTTGTTTATGAAATTTTAAAAATAATATCCAAGTGATAAGTAAAATTAATTGAATAAATTAATTTCGTAGTCCTACGTCAATAATGTGGTCGCATCCCTGACATGATTCCCTCTATTTTGTTTGTTATGACAATTTTTGTTTTGTCTTATTTTGTCACAAAATATATTTTGGCGAGCTTTCCGTTCAGAGTTATATATTGTTGTGTGTTTCATTGTTTTTAATTTAAAATTAATCCTTACTGATAATTGCTAGAAAGTAAAGCCAGCATAAAAAAACGCACTTTTTATAAGGAAATAATTTTACAGATAAAAGCTGTAGCTGTGTATGAGATTCGAAATACTTAAGAGTATTATAAAAAATAGAATAGAATGGCAGCATTAATGATAAAAAATTATATCAGTTGATATATCAGGAAGGTATTGCCAAATGTTTAAAAGGGTTCAAATGAAATGAAAAAATGTCCCCTTTGGGTAATCAGAACCATAATTCAGAACAGCGCAAAAGCTCTTCTTCTTCTCGAATGATATAAACGTTCCTAAAGGAACTTCGCTCGTCTTCTCAACGTATTATTTTGCTTCGACGCACAGTACATTCGCAATTTTAATAATAAGATTGTTAAAATCACTCTTCTTCATTAACGACGGATAATCTAAGTGGCGATTAACCGACATCGATTAACGAGCGGCTAAAAAGTATTCGATTAGTTGAAGAAGGATGATTATAAAAATCGAACACCACTGGATAGGAATGTATTGAAAGATAACAACGACTTGATGTTCTTTGAATGACTAAAACACAAAGTTTTGAAGCTCAGTCAACCTTTACTGAAATAATCAATTAATACTTAGATTAAATCCTCATTACAATTATACGAAACTAGCTGACCCGGCAAACGTTGTTCTGCCATATAAATGATTTCGAGAGAATATTTTGGTTGGTAAAAAAAATAACTAATATATTTCAAAAGAGTTTGTGTGTTATCATTCAGATCTTCAAAATTTATCTGATGAATGATTTTCACTGCGAAACATGCGTAGTCGATTTTTCAAATAATTCTATACATCTTTCATATTTTCCAAAGTGTTCTATCATTCTAATTTGGTCAAAGACAAACTCAACGATATATAGACGACGCAAATCTGATCAGTTGCTCTCCGGTGACGTGAGAAAAACATTGCTCTATATACAGGTCGGACTCGATTATATGTGATTCTATTATATACAATTTTGGACTCGATTATGTACAGTTTGAAAAAAAATTTTTTTTTTGAATTTCAAATATGACCCATTTTAGGAAACAAATGTAACCTTTCAACGTTAAAGTGAAATTCGAGTGGCTATTATATGTACAGTGGGGTAAAAATCATGATTGCAGCGAAATCAAGATAGATAGAAGTTGGGTATCAAAGAACAAATTGTAGAGCTGTTAGAGAACTTTAACTAATTTAAATGATTCACCACTATATCCTGTACTAAATTTTCTCATATTTCTAATGGAAGCAACAGAATCGCCCACTGAAATTCATCGGTCCTTTACCGAGCCACCAAAACTTTCCGCTGAAAAGTTATTTTTGAAATTTCGATGCATTCTAAAATACTGTCCTATGTAATAAAAAATGAATTGATTTAGATAATTTATTTGCTAGAAGAAGGCTTGTTAGAAATTAGAAATGTGTTCGGTCTTATTGGTGATGATGATGATGTTTTAAATTACAAAGGCTTCTAACCTTTCTCGATTCATTTGCTTCTAGCCTTGAAAAAGGCCATTGGTAAATCCACGTTGTCACTACGCTCTGGTCGCTAGTTGGATGTTTTTTTCCGATCGATCATTCAACTTTCGCAAATTCTAGCATTGTTTCCGGGTTAAAAGTGGCGTCGAAGTGCAGCGCATTTCAATCCGAATGAAAAGCAATATATTCCAGCAGTGAGAACTGTGTTCATCGGTAAAAAACTGAAGATGAAAATTTATTCTGCATCGGTCATCACTGCATAGTACAATTTTTGAATTATTTCTTTGAGAAATAATGTTTTTGTGAGCGTTGGAGATGTAAGTGGATAAGAGAAAACCTACTTGTTGCTCTAGACAGCGACCAATCAACAGTACATGTTAATGCTGAGAGTTTATTTGACAATTGGTTCAAATCGGTACAGCCAAAGCGCTCTCTGAAAATGCTTAACACGGAGCGAAACAAAATGCATGCACACATGATGGGTGTTCGAGCGACACTCCCAGGACATTTTTAGTGTGCGCTAGACACCCCAAAATCTGAAGTTTGTAGTAATAAAAATAGAAATCTTCGGTTCGGTAGAAAACCCAAAATCAAAAGTTTTTCAGTAATTAAAACTAAAAGAAATCCCAGTTGACTGCAGCCTCTTGCATTTAAATAAGTCCGTTTTGAGAAGAGATAACATTGACAAAGCTCTGCCTTGGACTTAACTTCTTATCTATTCCTTATAGAAAAGTTTGTGGCACAAATTGTTCGTATATATTTCCAACAACAAATAGCGTATAGTTTTGTTAGACTAGTTCTGAAACTTATGAACTTTGCAGAGAACGTTTCTAACGGTAAAAATATGTTTAAAGGCGATTTTAGCCACCAAACGTCATATGTTGTATGTGGAACACAATAAAGAAATGCTGGAGAGGAAATTAAATATTAATGAACTGAATGATAACAGCTCACGGAGAAACACATGGTTTACAAGGCTTCGCGCATAGAGTGAAGTAATCATCTATACATATTAGGCTGTCAAAAAAGTCCTGCGGTATTTTTTTTGAATTTTCATTTGTTCATAAAATTAGTTACAATCATCTGTTTTAAGTCAAATATGCGCCGTTTTGTTCGATGACTTGTTCCCAACGAGATGCCAACTTCATAATACCCCTGTTATAGAAGCTCGCTTCCTTATTTCCAAAAAACTCGGATAGCCAATTTTCACAGGCCTCTTTTGTGGCTAACTTCTGACTACCTAGCTCGTTCGCCATGGACAAAAACAGGTGGTAGTCACTTGGTGCAAGGTCCGGACTATACGGCGGATGCAAAAGAACCTCCCATCCGAGCTCCCGGAGCTTCTGGCGCGTTACCAAAGAAGTGTGTGGCCTGGCGTTGTCCTAATGGAAGACAATGCGGCCTCTATCGATACGTCGATATGGTCAAAGATGTTTTTTTGCGTCAACGTGTGTGGCACCCATACATCGAGCTTCTTTGTGAATCCAAGCTTCTTCAAATGGTTAATAACGGTTTGATGACTTATCCCCAGCTCTTGGCCGATGCTACGGCTGCTACTATGCTACTATACTCGACGACAGGCCTTCCGGAGCGTTTATTGGCAGCTTGAGATGCATTTTTGCCTTTGTCATAGTAGTACTGTAAAATATGTCGGATTTTCTCTTTATTTTGCTCCTCTCTAAGAGGGGCTGCCAAACAAATGAAACATGAATTTCTGAATTACTCGAGAATTAATCAAGCAAATGAAACCAAATTTGGCATGTGGAGGTTTTAGGATGCAATAAATGTTTCTATGGTACTCCTCCTGCTCTCTAAGGGTGGGCTGTCATACAAATGAAAAACACAAATTTCTGCATAACTCGAAAACTAATCAAGCAAATGGAACTAAATTTGGCATGTGAAGTTTTTACAGGGCACGAAACGTTTCTATGGTGAATACACTCCCCCCCATTCTAAGGGGGGCTGCCATACAAACGAAACACAAACTTCTGCATAACTCGAGAACTAATCAAGCAAAATTTGGGATGTGAGGGTTTTTGGGTATGAGAAATATTCCTATAATGGTATGACACCCCTTCCTCCTCTGGAATGGAGAGATGGTCACATAAAAATGTTACACATATTTCAATCAAAAATGTTCCAACCAAACATGACAATTGAAAATTTTCGGAAAACTCAGAAGGAAAAAGGGAAAATTAAATTCCCATATGTTCTTCAATTACATAGTGACAAGTGCTGTTAATACATTTGATGTTTGCGCAAACGAAATTGATCTTTTTTCGAAACTGGAAATGGATTTTAATGTGATGAAACGCACTTATATATCTTCTTTTATCTATACCAAAAAAGGGTTCGCCGGATGTGTTAATAAGAGCAGAACTCGAGGTAGGAATTGTCCGATTTAGGGCTGTCTTTATTCTATCGTATTTTATGTACAAAACATTTATTCCATGTAACGGAGAAACATGTTATTTGCAAGTGATTGAAAAATCTTGAACGAGAATTGTGTCTGAAAATAATCTGATATTATAATGATGAGTTTTGTTAGAAATACTAGGAATTTTATAGTAAAAGGTAAATTCAACGGGGTCGAATAGAAGATCAATCAATGAACAGTTCTGCGATTGGACCCATTAACTTGCTCATAGTAAGAAAACGTGAATGTTTGAAGGCATTGATAACAAAAAACAAATTTTGGGCGGGACGAAGTTTGCCCAAATAGGGCACCTCGGTGGAGCCGCCTAGTATCACATTCGATCAAGTATCGTGCGCTTCCATTTTTTTGGATAACGACATCACTTCTGGGAAACATTTGGTTGAACTATGTCAATGGAACAAAGGACGCTATAAGACCCCAAAAATACAACACTCAGCGCAATAGTTGCTTAAACGCTAGAACCTTCAAGAATAGTCACCACTTCAGCTCTAGAAAACCGATGGTTAGCAGAAGCATAAACAATCTTATGTAGCTCACGCTTTGTTGCTTCCTCCTTTTCCAGAACTCTAACTCCATCATCGTTCCCTTTATCGGCGTTCCAGACCCTCAGACGAGGGTTCTTACGGCTAAACGAGGCTCCTGACGTCAGTTCTAATGTGCATTAATGTTCACATATCCATGTGAACATACAGTTCACGCTCATCATAGCTTTGCGAGTTCAAGCTTCCGGAAGTGTAGTCCTTCAGTGCGAAATAATAAACTACCTAAAAAGCAACACAAACAGTCAGAACTACATCAATAGCAAACACGTCGGTAGCTGCTGCACTCGTGTACTCCTCCTCCTCCCACGTACTTGGTTGACCCGAATCCCGTTCCTTTGTGCCTATAGTGTTTGTGGGGGGTACCTTCTCAATTAAACACGTGTCCCTCACTGTCTGATTGTTTCACAAGGAACGCGAGTTGTCATGATTCCGACAACACTGCTGCCGTGGCAAAAACATGGCAAAACAGAATCAACAGCGAGGCCTGCCTGCAGCAAAGCGTGTGGTAGCATTTCGCAGCACGTACGCGCGCTACTGACGTGTTCATATGCACACAGGTGGACCCTAGGTTTATGTCGCAGGACATGTACACGAGCCTCTCAAACATTGCCCACACACACATATATTGTAGAGCCGATCATAAGGACGAGGGAACAGCGGCAGATTAACGTGTGGCAGATAAAGCACAACCCGGTTGCAGTTCTTGCTTGCTGTTGTGATGTGAGTGGGAGTTCTCTGTCCGCACCGGGAAAGAAAAACGAACGATGTAAACTAACCTCACAAACATAATCGAGCATCCGGAAAGCAGGTCCGGAGAGAGACTATGAGGTATTGGGGAGACTGGTTTCGTATTGTTATAAGTGGTTCGTTTGAAAATTTAATGTGCTATTAAAACATGCTTTTTTCGCTTTTTTTCAAAAGCTATTTACATAAATGCTATCAAAAGTGAAGAGGTTTCCCAGTTGCCGGTTTAATTTGGTGTGGTTCACAGGTCATAAACACTGGCATTGTGAAAGCGTTCGTTAGTTAGCATAAGTAGCACTGCTGCTTCCACTGTCGCTTTTCTGCACTTGATGGGGGGACACTTTTGTGTGTTTGAGTTTTCTTCCAGTTTTTCGTGATTGCTTCAAGAGATCTTCGGTGCAGCACAGTTTCCCCTGGCAGCAATTCCCATAGCACTGTCGCTGCTGCTGATAAGAAAGTTTACACTTGGTAGAAGCACCTCGAAGTGTTGAAAAACGGCGCGACACTTGAAGAACAATATGTCTCGCAATTACGTGAAAATTTTCACGACAGAATTGCTTTGGAGTTTCTTTGTGAGGAATAAGTTAGCGGCAGGCTTGCATCCGTGGCAACGGATTCAAGGTTACCATTCGGATGTAATGATTCTGCAACGATGATATTCCCAGCTCAATCATACAGAACAAAAACTATGGGTGGGTTATACCTATGATATAACCGCAAGGCCGTTGGCTTACTCATAAGACGCGACGCGAGACAAGACATAACACTTATTGTTCTTACTTAATTAAACGAATTAAAATTTATGTCGACCGGTTTCGGGCGCGAAGCTGCCCATCTGCAGGACAATGTCCGACCGTTGGCTTAGTAATCATTTGTGTTTTCAACTGGCAATAATCGCACTTCGGATTACCTCATTGGTTACGATATCGCCACAGTGCGAAGCTATCATTTGTGTGTATTAACCCATTACTGCCCAGATGTAGGTTATGTTTACTTTGCGACTTTTGCGGGAAACTCGAACTTTGCAAGCTTCAATACACAACAAAACAACTAAAAATCACAGATACAATGACACAGATACAAAAAACACTCTTAAATTGTCATGTGATATCATTTAAATGGCGCTTAACACTTTAGTTTCATCAAAAACAGTTTTTCAAAAACGGGCATTTTTGAGTATTAAATTTCACACGCTGGACACTAATGGGTTAATTAAATTATTGATTAAACCAGTAAATGAATGAATCAATTTACAAATTCAATTCTAAAACAAATTCTAATTCAGATCAATTCATGCATTGTTATAGAATAAAGTTGCCTTCTAAATGGCAACAAGTTTGCGAACAAAACGGCGTATATTTGACTTAAATTGGATAATTTTAAGTATGTAAAATGAAGCGTCAAATTTTGATCAGAAATACGACATTTCTTTTTCCCCAACCCTATATTTGGTAACACTGACAAGACACGACGAAATGCTTGCATTAAAAAGCGCGAATGATTCGCAAATTTGAAGAGATTGTTGAATTAACTCTCAGCGTTAACATGTACTGTTGATTGCTCGCTGTCTACAACGACACTGAAACACTGAACTTATTTAATATCCATACAGTTTTGCAGTAGCTACATCTCTAACTTTTGCAAAAACACTATTTCCCAAAGGAACATTTCACAGATTATGCTATGCAGCACTTCTCGCAAAATGGCAACAGAATGTCCGAACCGAATCGGTTGTGTTGTAGCGACTGCAGCAGCTGCCGCTGCAGAACAAATTTTGACCTACGGTTTTTACCCGGAACCAATGCTCGAATTCACAAAAAAAACTAAATGATCGATAGGAAAAAGGTCACTCCTTAATTCACACATAGGCTGATGGTTTGCGTGGTTTTATGGAAGCAGCTGGGGATGATTAATTCATAGTTCACTCTTGTTATCGCGAGAACAATACACAAGCTATCGCGAATAGAGGCCCTAATGCCAAAGCACATCCAAACTAGCGTTGCCAGAAAAGATGTTTTTTCTCATGTTAAAGACAAATGCAAAATAAAAGCACTTTTTTTAGGAGTGTTAAAATGCTTGGATGTATGGAGCAGGCTTGTCATTCTCTCAGACTGAATGTCACACTGGAATTGTCCTGAAAAAATCCAAAGGATGCCTAACAGAAGTTAAGCCAAAGCCGGCTGGGTTCTAAGGTTGTTCCACACGACCACATTTACCCCAATCATATGTCCGTTTTACGTACATAACACAAAAAAGCGGTCTCGTGAGAGATATTTAACTCACGGTTTAGCTCTCTCAAGCTTGAATAATGATTTTCGAACACTATTACTTTTATTTTGTCGATGTTTCCCTTAGTTGAAGAGGTGGAGGATCGTCCTTGAGGTGACAAATCGTTCATCTCTTCTCGGCCGTTTTTGAATGTCTTGTATCATACATACACTCGTGTTTTCGACATAGTTGAGTCACCATTTTTTTAATTAAGGACTCAATTCTCGGTTACCAGAATGACTACTTTGAAATCTATGCAAAAAAAAATGAATACATTTTTATCATCAATGTAATAAATTTTCTTTGTACATAATTTATTGAAGTTTTCAAAACTGCTTTTCGATTTGTGTTTCGATTTTCATTCAAACAACAATATCACTGTATTGAAAGATTCTACAGGAAAATCAAATCAAATGAAAGCTGGTTGATGAGGCCTAATCGGATTTGCTATTGAATCAGTTAGTTATAAATTTGTTAGTCCACAAAATCTTTGAAAAGAAAGAAATCGATTTTAATTTTTTTTTTGCGATATTTTAGTCCACTGTATCCACAAAAGAAAAAAAAATTATCATAAAATATTCCAAAATTTGAGAGTTATGCTTTGAAATGATTAACATCCCATCTTCATGCGTTCATTCCTTGTACAAAAAAAAATTAGTTCATCATTTGTATTAAAAACAAACCGACAGCTACTTTTCGAGCAACCCAATATATAGCACTCCTCAAAATGGACCGACCAAAAATAGTGAAATACTACTGAGAAAACAGCCATAGCTATACACCGTGTTTATAATTCTGTCCAAGGAAAATGAGAAAAATAAGAAAACGAAGCCATCATTTAAATATTACCTCACTCTAGTCAGCCTCAGTCTAACACCAGCTAGCGAGTAGATTACAGTCTTTTCTAATGTGGGTGTCACATACAACGGTTTTGCTCGATACAATGGAACATATTGCAAACTGTTTAGTTCTTGAAGAGAAGCGAAACATGAATCATTCGCCCTTTTCAAGGACAGCAGAACTTTCTACTGGAGATTTATTTCAAAAACATGCATTCGATGCATTCTAAAGTAATATCTTCATATTTTTGCCGGGAGATTTTGTAGATTTAGAATCGTATTGGTGACTTTTTCCGATCGATCCTTTCATTCTCGTGAATGATAGTATTATTTCCGGGTTAAAAATGGCGCCAAAGTGCACTGTGCACTTTAGGTCGGATGTGAAAAATGTATTTTCCAGCGGTGAGAGCTGTGTTCTGCGATAGAAATCTGAAGCTGAAAATTTGTTCCGCATCGGTTGCTGTCGCAGCCGCCACTGCACAACCGATTCGGTTCGGATTTTCTGTTGCCGTTCTGCGAAAGTTGCAGAGTGGTATTTGTGATTTTTTTAGAAATAGTGGTTTTAAGAGCATTGAAAATGTGATTTTGCCAAAAAACTGAAAATCTATTTGGTTCAATTCTATTATTGTCGCTCTGAATAGTGAGCATTCAACAGTACATGTTAATCCTGAGGCTGAGAGTTCATTTGACGATTCTCAAATTTCATTTTCGTTCTTTTACGAATCGATTGCACCACTAATTGCAAGATTTTGTTTGTTCACATTACATCTGCATTGTATAAAAATATAAAAAGATGCTATATTATAAAATTTGTATTTACTGATCGCAGAGATATTTGCATCAATCGATTGAAAATATTTCTCAGCACCTATTACAACGAAGAAAATTATATATTTTTTAAACAAACTTTTGAACAATTGAAAAACGTTAAGCATTACCTAAACAAAAATCTAACGTCCTGATTGATCAGAAAATGATCAAGTAACGTATAGACAAGCGCAATCCGTGCCCTTAGACACATATTCCTCTACTTTTTCTGATCAGTACTTTTTTATACCACCTTTGGAAAGTTCAGACCTATCTACGTATATTATCAGAATTTCAGGAACGGAAATCGTTCGATTCGAAATTCGAGATATATAATATTTTCCCATTTTTATGCTGCTTTCGACGAATGAACTTATTACAAAAATTACTTTCCAGTCACTACACAGTGGTCCAAAAGTGCAAAAACGTGATCGTGAGGGATTTCTCCAAAACGGTAAATTTTACGTATATGATGTCTTCGGAGAAGTTTTAAAGTACAACGAGGGCCACCTTTTGAGGGCTGCCATTTTGAAATGACTCCCCCTAAAAGTGAGATCCAAAATCCATTTTTTTTCAGCTTAAGAGATAGGAAGTTGGTGTCTTCATAAAAATTATAGCTCTTATCAAAACAAACAATTTTGCTGAAAACATCAACTTTCTATCTATTCAGGTAAAAAGTCATGGGACATTTTTGGTGAAAAGCACCAAAAAATCATATTTTCGTCCTAAATTTTCCTCTTGATTTTTTACAATTTTACAATGGATAACGTAGATGGAGGCCTTCCTTTAAATTAAGTGTAACTTTTGAGGATACAGGTGGATACAGACACTTGAAGTGTGGTTTTGCAGCATTTTGCTTGTTTTTTAATTTGTAATCGGTTTGGTCTGCCCCAATCTGCCCCTTTATGAAATATCCTAGTTCAAAAATAGGTCAATTTTAACATAAAAACTCCAATATCTCCAATTATATAAGAGATAGAAAAAAAACAACGTGCGTCAAAAATGTGTGTTTTGACTAGGCAAAAAAGTTCTCTAAACATTGTAAACTTGTAGAAAAATCAAGAGGAAAAGTTAGGACGAAAATATGATTTTTTGGTGCTTTTCACCAAAAATGTCCCAGAACTTTTTTACCGGAATAGATAGAAAGTTGATGTTTTCAACAAAATTGTTTGTTTTGATAAGAGCTATATCCTATATATAGCTACTTCCTATCTCTTAAGCTGAAAAAAATGGATTTTGGATCTCACTTTTAGGGGGATTCATTTCAAAATGGCAGCCCTTAAAAGGTGACCCTCGTTGTACTTTAAAACTTCTCCGAAGACATCATATACGTAAAATTAACCGTTTTGGAGAGATCCCTCACGATCACGTTTTTGCACTTTTGGACCACTGTGCGCTGGTCCGATTTTCGATTTTTAACAGCAAATAAAAGGTATTTTTAACGAATTTATAGGAAAATTGTTGATTGACATCAATTTGAGTCATATTAGTATGCGTCTATGTTCGACAAAGAAAAGAAATCCACGAGTAGGATATTTTTTCTACCGTTGCGCAGTCATTCTTTCCGTCGCAAGTTTAATTTTTAATTAGCATCCCCTTCCGGCTCACAATTGAATTCGGTTCGTCAATTCAATTCACATTTAATATCGTAGCAGTCCGAAGAATTATGGGACGGGTTGAGGGACGAGTCGAGGCCGATACCAATCATCATTGGTTTTCGGTGTTTTGCGCTTTGGGATCGAATTAAATTTCTACTCCGTTAGCCTCGATGATCATCATCATCATCATCACGATGGCGATGACAATGGTGGTGATGGGGGCGGAGTGGGAGTGGCTGCAACAACACAAATGTTGACAAGGCATGATTTCCGCGCGCGAGCCGAAATCAGAAAGTAATGGCTTCGTGTTGATTTTTATGGAAGTTGGCTTTTTCCTCTCTGTTTCTCTCTCTCATCAAGTTTTCCCAATGTTACGCATCGTACGGATTCTACACCGATCACATAATGTGTCCCGATAGAGGTTCGTTCGGAAATGGAACTGATGGGAAGAAGCGAGAAATAAAACAGAAAAACGCAGCAGCTGCTCCCATCCACACGCGGCTATGAATTCTGGTTTGCATGTGTCCTTATATCGATCCGTTTCGTCGGAAATAGACTACGGAAGGACGGTAGATAAAGAAAAACAACGGCATCGCTAATCGAAAATTATGCCACACGGCAAACATTCTGGAGTATGAATGACTAAGGATATTTCGTTATGATAACGGTTGAATATTGAACATTTCCATCGATTCTCGTTCTCGCATCCGTAATGGAAGTGCCATCCCGGAGGCTATGGAGGCGTCCTTCGCATGGAAGGTCATTTCAACATGTCATCGGCTCTAGTGGGTGGGGGAGGCGATTTGGGCGAAGTGGAAGTGGGCTGCGAAAGCCACACAATATGGAATCGGCAAACAGATACGACAGCGAAGTGGCGGGCTTATTGAAATTTCCAGTGCACTCGTAGGCCGGCACATGTGGCATGTTTTGTGCAGTTCAAGTGCCAAGAGTGGCATTGTAGTTATCATTATCATGTGTGAAGGGGTTCATTTTGTGTCACACATTGGCGTCCGGCACTCCGGCGTACTCTGGAGTGCCGGTTTCGCAGGACGAAAAAACGAGCTTCCGTTTTATAATCAACTAGAGTGTCGCTCCTCGTTGATCTCTTATGTCCCCCCAGTATTGATTCAATATTCGATTCTGGCATGAGAAGTGTGACGCTATGAATGTGTAAATGTAGAGGAAAAGTGATTTACTTATTGCGTCATTTTTCATCGAATTCGTTCACACAAGAAAGATATATACAACTTCTCTTATCTTAGCCGGTATTTCAAAATGACGACGGAAAATAATATAAATCTATTCGTGAGTGCTGGGGAATATCCCAAACTCACGAGATATTCGTTATGGTATGTCATCTTCGCGCGAAGAAACTTCCTCGTTCCTCGTTGAGCCTATATCAGAATGCTTCTTCTATGCATTTCTCACTGTTCCGCATATTTGCAGTTCAACATCCATTTCCTTGGTAGCGGCTCGTAACTGCATTCATTTCCAAACGAATCGCATTCATTTTCATGCTATTCTGAAACGTGAGGTGGGACAAATCGAGCGCAATATCAATCACCACTGGTTTTGTGCATGAGATCGAATTAATTTCCCACTCCATTGGCGTCGTTGACGGCCAATAATAATGCCACTGAATATGCCGCCAACGAATGCGGAGTGGACTTCTGACAATAGGTGGCATCACCATGGTCGTTTTGGAGGACCACCGGATTTTTAAAAAAGGACTAAGTCTTTCGGGTGCAAATTGAAAAACGGTCGCATCGTGAAAATTGGCCAATTTCTAGTGATTATTGCTCAATCATTTTATGATGGATTTTCGAGATATTTGCATCGATCGATTTGGGCACTCCATAGCAATTTATTACAATGGAGAAAATTGTGTATTTTATGAAATTAACTATCGAAAAATTGAAAAATTTCAAGCATTATCTAAACGAAAATCACGCGTTTTGATTGGTCGATTGGTACAAGCAATCTGTGCACTGTCAGTTGCTCATTCAATACCAACACGAGACTGTGCAATGAATTATGTGTTTGGTTTGTTTTTCTGCAATAAATCTAACTTTTTGATTGGTTCAATTTGCGCTTCCCCTGTTTCAATGTCTGAAAGGAGCAGACGGTGATTAGGGGAAATGAGGGGAATGTGGACAGCCTAAGCAAATCGCCTAATATTTCCAAACCAATACGGTCTAAATAACAAATGTGCTACACTTGTTTACTCTCAATGAATAATGTTTAATCATTATATCAAGCTTCAAATTACCAAAAATAACATAAAATAAAATATATGACTTTTGAACATTAAAATTTGATGCGGGGTGATTTGGACCGTCTGTGGGGTGATTTGGTCCAGTATGTGTTTCATCGAAAAAAAAAGATACTTATGTTTATGTAAAGTATTTGGGATAATGTTACAATCAGTAACAGTGTTCTGGGATCGATACCAGGTGTCTTGGCCAGATTCCAGACCAGAAAAAATGGATTGAGTCCATCACGAATTCTGCATGGATATTTTTGCTGTTTTTTTTTTCAAACAATTTCAATGCTTGGTTGAAGAAAATCCGTTCTTGATGGTCTGCGTTGCTCTTTCAAGTTCCTTCTTCTTCCAACGTTGTCTGTCGATCCTCTTGCTACCGTTTCCTTCCACCTGTCGAATTTTACCAAAGTTTTTCTACGTTAGGCACATACGGTACAACAATAAAAGGAGATGACATTATGAAAAATCCAAGTTGAACCGTACTTTTTGATATAAAAAGTAGGTCAAAATCACCCCGTATGTTCAACTCACCCCGTGTTACCCTACTCGTGTTCGTGCAGCTACTTGCCGTTTTCTGCGATTTTTATATTACAGTTTTACTCTAGACAGCGGACAGTGCATATTAATGCTCTGTTTATAGTTAATTTGGCAACGTCGCCTAAAGTGCCATTCGTCAATGAGAACGAATATCACAAGACATTTTATTGATGATGAAGGTTGCTACGATATCTTCTAATACCAACTGTATCGGATCGGTTTCGTGTGATGTTGATGTTTAAATATATCACTACCATTGCGAATCCTGAAGTACAAACTAGTCGACCGTAAATCACTCGCACGAAATTCAATGCAGGAAAGGAAAATATAACAAAGTTAGCTCCGCTTCGACTGGTCGATATTGTGAATTAAAGATACATTGACAAAAACGAAATAGGACCAGTTTATCTTTTTGTTCACGCGAGTACAAGAATCGATCATTGAACAACCATGTCTAGTTGCTTCCAAAATATCACGCAATTTTGGTGAAAATAACTTCAAAGCTGCAAAAAAATATTCAAATATTCAAATTTTTAAATAGATCACCACGAATGTTTGTTCTCGCAACATTCGAGAACAGGTCGTCTGATTTGAGCCGTCTATTTAGTTGTATTATTAATCCAATTGAAGCTCGCGTTGACACATTTAGCTCCGTGTTCCGTTGGTTTGAAGATTGTCCAATGGAGGAACTATTCATTCACCCTCCATATATACTTTCCATTATTTTTTCTTTATAGAACGCAGGAGCCATCTACCAGGGCCATATATGACAGATTTCGTATCCTAACGTAATCCTACGTCAACTATGCAGTCGTGTATCGGACACAACCGTCCTGTAACTTTTTTCCATTCAACATAGTACTTGTTGGATGATGTAGGATGAAGAGAACAACAGTTTTGAATGCATAACTCAGCGTAACAAACGTTCAATAAAAATTCCGTCGTATGGGAGTCAAGTAACCAGTAAGCATTAAACAATACTGCCCCAATATGCATGGTTGACACAACCACTGTTTCTTGTTTCTACCTGGATAATCAGGACTGTGAACAATTTATATAAAATAGTCTGTCTCCATTCAATAAATATTAACGGTCAAAAATGGTTCGGAGGGCTTGCAGGATGTTTGTTTTTTTAATTCAATAGAAAAACACACCTGGAGTTTACGTCAACTATGCATCTTCTTCTTGAATGACGTTAACGTTCCCTGTGGAACTTTTGCCGTCTCAACGTATGCATTAACTAGCCTCATTTATTAATACTTAGTTGAGATTTCTTAAGCCAAATAACACGACTTGAATGTTTTCCGAGGGGCAAGCTCTAGAATACGCGTGACCACAGTGCAAGTCGAAGGAAATTTCTCTGACGAAAAATACCCCGGCCAGAACGGGAATCGAACCCGAAAACCCGGCATGATAATCTGAGACACTAACTACTCGGCCACGGGTGCACTAGACGTCAACTATGCATATTTGGGCTGAATAGCCATGAATGAACAATTTCTCTGCATACAGAAAATAGCTTGCTATGGCTGTGAAAAACCTGAAGTTTGAACCAATTCCACACATTCAATATTCACTAGACCTTGCGCCTTGCGCGTTTTGTAATGTTTTCCCTAATGATAATTTTTACCGCTCGGATAATGAGGTAAAGGCAGCTATCGCGTCCTGGGTTCGAGAAAAGTCAGAAGAATTTTTCAGTTGAGTGTGTATAAAAACTTGTAACACGTTGGGAGAAATGTGTAATGCCTAACGGAAATTTGAAAAATAAATTAATGATTTTGGAGTTCACGATTTGTACTTCAATTTATTTTTTACTCAATTTTGCTATTTGTAAGATGTGATGTGAGCATTCATGTTAGTTTTGTTGAACTTTACTAGTACAAATGCACGAACACTTCAAATTAAATTAAATGTGAACATTGTGTGCATAACAGGACAAATTGTCACTTAAAAGAAAATTATGGTAATACTCAAAACGATCAATAAAAATAGGTTAAATTGAGCAAAAGTCAACCTCACACTCGCACCAGCTAGCGCCACATTTAATTCTGTATAATTTTCTGAAAAATCTGTATAAAAAATCTGTATCCGAAATTTGAGGGAAAACAATAAAAATAAAGGTTTATTTTCACTTTAAACTTATTTTTTTTTATTTATGGGTTGTTAAAGTCGTGTCAATACAACAAAATAAATCATAAAAAAGTTTTTCGCCTCTGAACTGTATGATGTTTCTATATGATTTTGTTGAACTGCGTCAACCAACCGGGAGCCAACCGATTTGGTATCCAACAGCTGGGACAAAGTTATATCCATTCAACTCACTCAATTTATGCCCCATAAGATTCGAGATGAGTAGCCTGAATTCGTAATCCAAGCCTTGTTTTTTACCTGTTTCGACGAATTATGAAAATTGGCGAATCAAATCATTAAGATATAGTAGCTTGACGAAATTTTGAGGGTTTATCAAAAAGTGCGAATGACGTTATTGATGAGTTGTAGAACAATGTTTAGGAACAGTATAATCGGTTTAGTCATAGGATCGTTTAAATGAGTCAATATACGATTGGCGGATTGATTATGGTCATACATAACTTACAATTCTATCTTACATAACATAGGTATCTATGTATTCAATTTAATATTTAATTTTTATTTAATATTTAAAATTGAATTTTTAAACAATCTGTAATTCTGTATATACAGATTTTGTATCAGAGATTTGGCGAAAAATCTGTAAAATACAGAATATTCTGTATATGAGGCAACCCTGCTGTCTTTCCTAATGCTGATATCACATACAACGGTTCTGATCCATATAAAAAAAGAATGGAAGGATGGGATATATCACACACTATTCAGTTCCTAAAGAGAAGCAAATTAACATTTACCCGAACGCGACAAATATCTGAATGCGACATTTACCCTAATACATCGTTTGCCCGAATGAAAAAAGAAAAAGAAAAAACAGACAAATCAGGTTATGATTTTTATCGAATTTCCTCATTGATACAACATGCAACAAAAATACGCAGCAAAATGAAAAACTGTAATGAGCAAATTTGAAAATGATGCGGAAGAATTTAAGAATTAATGAATTAATGTAGGCACAATAACAACATACCGTTCTCTTTCCTTTCCGTATTGTTCCTATTGTATTGTTCCGTATAGGCTAAGAAATCATTTAGAAATGAACACAGACTTTGGAATATTCTTCCGAAATTGAAGCAGGTACTTTTAACATGATAGATATAAAGCATGAATGTCTTAGAAATGTGAAAAGAATTAGCAAGAAAAAAATTGTAGTTTATTAACGCCACCGCAGCGCAATTTTTGTTTTAAATTTATTGTTTATCTGTATCTGCATTAGGCGTCGTTTACAAATTACGTAACGCGAGAAGGGGGTGGGGGGTCGAGATTGCGTTATTTACTGTGTATTAGAGAAGAATTAAGAAATTAAAAGAAAATAAAATTAAAAAAGACAATAAATTAGAAAAGAAAGAGAAGAGGCTGCATTTAGAAGAAGATTGACAAAGAGCTTTTTTATTTTAAATCACATCAGGATTCATGATTTGTGGCCAAAAATTATTGTTAACATACAAAATTTCGAAAATTCATAAAAATTCGATGCTCCACTAAGTTCGTCAAAAATAGTTTTACCATCTTGGGCTATTTTTAAAAAACATTTTAAAAACTAAAAAATTAAAAAATACGTATAAAATTTAAAAAAAATAAAAAGACAATAAATTAGAGATGTTTTTTTAAATATCTCGAGAATGGCTGCATTTAGAATTTTGACAAAGAGCTTTTTTATTTTAAATCACATCAGGATTCATGCTTTTTATGGCTAAAAATGATTGTTAACTGTTTTGGATTGTTTTTGAAATCCGAAGTTTCGAAAATTCATAAAAATTCGATGTTTTACAAAGTTTGTCAAAAATAGTTTTACCATCTTGAACTAATTTTTTTCTCTATAATATAAAAAATTAAAAAAATTAAAAATACATATTTAGGATATTGCAAATATTTTTTTGTTGTAAACAAAAAAAAGAATACTTTTTTTTTCTCAGTGTAATTTTTTCACATTTTATCATCAATACTATATAACTCTTTCTAGACACGGTATGACTCATAGCTTTAGAGATATAGATTATCAAAGATTTCTCTTACTAAAATCGATACGCACTCTTGAAAAGTTACACTTGAGCCAAAAAATTCCAAAAACTGTGGAAGACTCATATATTCACACCTTGTTTCCTCTTCATAGAAAACAGTCTAGACTCTTTTTTGGAAAAATTAAGAATGCAAAAAAGCTTAACTAGCCATTGTCTTCGCACCCACAAAGTTTGAATTCTGAGAAAGTGCTGCCAATACCATATACAAGTTGGAACGAAATCTTGCATAACTGAAACTCTAAGAAATTTGTCTACTCCCACAGTTTGAAGTCATCACTGGAATCTACATAGTGAAAAAGTTATTTTTCCCCCAATTTCTATTCAAGCGCTCCGAGTACATTACATTTTAACTCTTTGTGGTCGTTTGTCTGCTCTCAGCCACCACAGCAAGAAACCAAGCTAATCTTATATTTTTCTTAGCCAAGTATCAGTTTATGCTTTTTCTAAACGAAGCTTGATGTCTAATGTACCTGTTCACGGATCAATATGGTGCTCATATGAGTAATAGATAACGGTACTTAGTATCAAACAAAGTGGTCACCCACACAAGATAACGCACAGTGCATTGAATGCATAAGAATGTGGAACTAAAAATCGTAACAGCAGAATTTAGTCATTGTGACACTTTGATATGATGGAAAAGATTGTACATAAATATAAGAACTACTGTTTGCATAAATGTCTCATGTTATTTGAATAATCGTATAAGTGTCTCAAGCGACAAAATCTTTGTTCAACTAATGTGAAAAGTTCTGATAATTTCGGATACGTTGAAATCATTATTTGAGTAAATACTGGTTTGAATTATGTTGAAGTAGTTGTTTTTAAAGAGCAGAATAATTGTTTGTATAAGTGTCTTGCTTGGATGGCACTAACGATCCAAGTGGAACTTTTGCCTTCTCAACTTAAGTATTACTTGCATCATTTTTGATTAGCAGTACTTAGTCGAGATTTCTATGCCGAATAACACGCCTTGAATGTATTCTGGAGTGGCAAGCTCTAGAATACGCGTGACCACAGTGCAAGTCGGAAAAAAATTCTTTGATGAAAAATCCCCCGACAAGAACGGGAATCGAACCCGAACCCCCGGTATGATAATGTGGGACGCTAACCATTCGGCCACGGGAGCACAATGTGTCTTATGTCATCTGAATAATTTATGAAAAAAATCTTTGTTAAAATTGAAAAATGCTGATCTTTTCGGATACACATTGCTGGCATTAATTATACATTTATTGCATTAATGGCATAAGTGTCTCATATTCAACGGATAATAAAAATAAAATTATGTATTGATTATACTTCATATGATTTACTTTTGGAGACTATTTCGAAAGAATTCGCACAAAATAAAGTTCACAAAATAAATAAAAATATGTTTATTTTTCATAATCTCGCATGTATCACTGCTTTTTCAAGGAAAAATTATTACGACCAGTACGATACCCATGCCCAAATTTAATACGACCTCAAAGTGTTAAATGTGTAAATTTTTTGCCGAAGCTAGGTGTATTCATGGATGAAGAAAGTTTTTCACGGCATCCTCTCTCCGCTGTGCTCATATCCGTAGTTCTAGCCACTACTACTCTACACGGACATCGTAATGGTGGGTAGTAAAAATCAGCTCCAAGTAAGCTAGCAGAGCAAGAATCAGAGAAAAAAATAATCTGACACACGAATATAATCCATCGTCCAGTGAGAATGGGTCGCGTTTCGTTAGGACATAATAGTCCTCCGTTATGCTTTACGTTTTTTTTCTTCTTATTATTATTACTTTCCCGAGAATGCATCAGTTGGCCCGGGGGCGAGAGCAATGGCTGCCATTTTACGGCGCATTTGGAGTGAAGACAACTTCTCGCACAAGGATAATGCACTGAACTCGCCATAAGCACATCGCACACTGTTGGCAATGTTAATAGCGATATAGAGTAGATAAGTGTGCGGTTAACGTAGTTCGTGACGGTGCATTTCACTCGGCTAACATGGACGACGCGCGGAAACACAAACTGCGAGAATGGACTGTGCGGATCCGTTGATTGAATCCATTCCGACGTTGTTTGGTTTTCCAATTTGACCACGTCCTCGGGTTGTGTCTCTGTACTGTACTCCACACGTTGTGTTTGCGAATGGGCATCTTGCACTATCAAAAGTTCCCATTTCCGGCCCCCCTGAAGTGTATTACAGATGTGTAATAAAATGTCCAATTTATTCCTGGGAAAGAAATAATTTGCCATCTGCAGATGAAAGGCGATGACGTATCGAGCAATGGCTACATGAGGAAATTTGATTCCCCATCCGCACGGTGTCTGCTTGGCACGGTTTGAGATGGGATAAGGTTTTCTATGATGGAACACCTATCGTGAGCATCTGTGGATTAAATTTTATCCTTCATAATGTATACTGGAAATTTTACTTCGTCAGACGAAGGCAATAAAGGATGGATGATTAGTTGCACCAAAAAAGCACTAAAAGTGTGACGTTGTTCTGATCGGACAGGTCAGAACTGTCACTCCAAACTTTCTAAAATGAGATTGACGGGTTATTCCGATTTTTACTGCGGTGGCAGTAACAGAAAACCAGCGGAGTGTATCGATATAACTTTCAAAAACCTCAACCCTTATGATCCTACTTTATACTTCTCGGATGTTGATATTTTTCGAAATGGAGCATTGTACTAATTACTCGAAACGCGTGTTGCGCCATGTTGTACGGAATAAAAAAATCGTTATGGAATAAAACTCTCTATATCAGATAACTCTCTATATCTCTATATAGACTGCACCCAGAAATCCGGATCGAAACAAAATGATGTAGCAAAATTGAACGTTGGGTTACATGAAAAGCAAACAAAATCAATATCTTCATAATATTTAAAGTTAAAGTTAATTTAAAGATGCTGAATATTGGAGCTCGTTCAGATTATGTGAAGATATTATCATGTACATGAAACCCTTCACCAAGGAAGAATTTGTTCAAAACAGAAAAACGTGCAATCCAGCATGATTCGGAGATGCTGTGGGAAAAATATTATCAAACAACTGATAGCAGTTACAACATTGGCCCCCATAACAGCAGCAAAACTCAATTATTTTTTCACGTCACCCTGTCGAGTTTTATTGAAAATTTGATAATTGAAAACAGGACATGTAGCAGATCTTACGATAGATGTTTTGATATATACTATAATAAGTTTAAATCACAACGAGTAGAAATAGTAAAATGAGTGAAAAAGTTTACGCATGTTTTGCGAGCGAATGCGAAATTAAATTCTGTATTATGAAAGCTTTCTTCCGGCTTTAGTTCCCATGAATGTAACCGTTGTATGTAACATGTAGTTGTGTGCAGTATACCGTTAAATAAAGACGAACAACCAACAACAAATGAAAGTTATTTGAGTAAAGTTTTCCCCAAAAATACTAAACCACACTTGAAATTTGAACTTATAGTCCAAACCTTTCCGAACTGTCTTTTTTATCGTTGTTTTATAACCAAAAAAAAAACTCTTTTTTAATTTCTAGGGTGGTATAATTTTCTCTTTTTTTATTCTTTTGTTTTCAATTTTCAATAGTGTATAGACTACGTCATATTATGGTCTCCGTTCTATTTTTGAAGGTCTCTTTGTTCATCACAAAATCGTGCACTTCTCGGACCTCATTGAAAGCGCTCTGGAGTCGATTTACGAAACGATTCATATGCCCATGGAACTCGTACGATGTGTTGGCAACTGGACGGAAAATGCCCTTACGTCCGCAATTGGTATATGTTCATGAAAGCGGTCGCATATCAAGGCATATCGAGGTAGTCTGGTCCAGAGTAACTTCATCGCATGTGCAGTGCTATTGCTTCGACTGAAAGAGATTACTTTTTATTCTCCCTTGTTTAACACTCCTATACTCGGGCGAAAATGTAAGCGCGGAGATGTAAGGTTTTGAGCGTTGATACCTTCTTGCCGACTGGACGAACTGGTATGATAATCATTTCATTTGAAGGATCGAATGTCTAAGCGTTGTATGATGGTTGCTTATTGATCGAATAAATTGTTTCAATGCTTAAAACTGTTTCGAAGGCATACGATAATACAGCAACCTTCTTGAAATTTCATTTCAGTTGCGATTGGACAGGGGTTGAGGTATGATGCAGGATGTGTCGGCTTGCCAACCTCTCTGTTTCACTTTTGCTACCGCATGGAACATGCAAATTTTTCGCATGTGAATGCACCCGAAGGAATATGATTTCACACAGATTTTGCGCAGTCGACTGGGTGTTCCCAAAATGCAATCGTACTCATACGCACCAGTTTCTAATTTGCTACCGTGTGAAAAGTACATAAAAAATTGTTTTCTCGCGAACACCAAGTTACAGAATAAGATTTCGCTCGCATTTGTGCAGTCCACTAGGTGTTTCCATGATGACATCGTATCCAAGCGAGAGAATATGATTACGCATACAGTCGAACAGATCACAAGGCGATTCTCAAACACAGACTACAAATCGAAGTGACCTGACGAAATCGAAATTGGGCTTCATCTGGTTTGGTGTGTCATCGGATTAACATCGGTTGCGGGCATGCTTCGAGCGAGGGCAAACTGCCTTTCTCAGGCACCAGCGGAGTTTAGGTTAAGTTATACAAAAAAGCCTTTCTCAAGACTAGAGACGAATGAGCTATAAAGTCTCTAAAGTCTCTATAATACAGAAAATGAACCGAACCGGCTGTGCTTCAGTTTCTTTTTTGCTACCGTGTTGAATAGAAAATGCAAAATGATTGACTTGCGAATGCATTCTCAAAATTCTGTACAAAGCTAGCAGAACTCAATCAGAAGAGAAATAATCACTTTGCTTCTCAAATATAAATGACACTTGATTAATTTATAATTGTTGTTTGCTGAGTTTTTTCGTGATGAAACCGTACCAAAAGAAAAGAAAAAAGTACTGTTTGAATACATCCATGCAATTGCGAAAACAATACTATCGAATCAACATGTATCATTTAAGCGCAAAAAGAAAATAATCATTCATCCATTTATTGAAATTGAGATGCAACCTCAAACTAATGATTACTGAGCCAACGGTAGCCCTACGTTAACCTTGGGGTTGACCTCCAGTTTTTTTTACATAACATATAAAAAATTGGAGACGGTATAATTTTACGTTTTTAAAACATATCGTGTTTTGAGGAATATACTTTTTTTAAATTTTCTTGCTTTTGACCACTTGACGGTTCGATAGTGTTACATCAAGGTGTTTGGATGAGATGAACCAGCCTAATAAAGACAAAAAAAAGTATTTGGATGAATTGTCTAAAAGATGTTTAACTATCTATATTAACTATACCTATACGAAAACTTCAAAAATGGATTTGTTTTTTATGGTTAAATTTTTAATACCTTTTACATCTAGAAAGAGATTGAAAATCCGGAAACTTTTCATCAGTCTAATATTTTCAAAGGCAAAATCTGCAAAAAAAAATTAGATCACTTTACTAGAGAGATAAATAATAATAAACACGGTTCTAAAATTTTTCGATAATCAAAAAGGCACCCTCAAGGTGAAGGTGGAAGGAAGCCACAAATGGCTGCCACAATGGCGCTCATTTCTTTCATTTCCCTCCCCTCGCCCGAAAATCAATGATTTTGCGGAACAATGTGTGTGTAGAAAATAATCGTTTTCGCAAGTTATATCAACCAAACTCTAATCGATTACTCACAAGATATTGAATTTTCATCTGCCGTAGCAATGTATAATTAAAAACGTCGGAAAACTCGAGCTAGTGCTCTGAAAGGTAAATTTGCATTTTTCAATTTTCCGCAATGGTTTTGTTTGTATTGGTGAAAGCATCGTTATTTTTTGGACACTGATGCCAGACAACATCATCGTAACAGCTATAAAAACCACTCCATAAAATGTTATTCCTGAGCCATAGCGTTTCATGTCATGAAAATCGATAAAATAAAATTTTGTTGATATCAATACAATTATTATTTTTACGTTTAATGGGCCTATAATGTATGTTTTAGCAACTTTTACATTGGTTAAGAAAATTGTATTGCAGAGCTCGGAACACTGCCACGACTGCCTCTACTGGCAAAAATAGTAAACGGAAAAGTATTACATTCAATCAAACTGCCTCGGCCAACGAAGAGAAGGGTTAAAGCTTTCCAATGTGAATATGTGAAAAAAATACGATCAACGAAGGAAAATATTCAGGAATTATCAACATCGAGTTAATGTGCAGAAGAACTTGTTAATACCAAAATAGCCCCAATTCGCATGTTATATAAGTTTGCTCATGTTACGCTCGCGTATGATCAGAATTTTACTTCATATGCAAGTACACCTACTATATATAATCATATTAGCTGACCAGGCAAACTTGGTTCCACCAAAAATTTATTTTTCGTTATCACATCCACGTTTTCTTACTAAGCGCTGTTCACGGGTCCAATATCAGAATTATTCATTGATTGATCTTCTAATCTACCCTTTAAAATCACTATTTACTATAAAGTTCCTAGTACTTCTACCAAAACTCGACATTATAATATCAGATTATTTTCAGACACAATTCTCGTTCAAGATTTTTCAACCACCTGCAAATAACATGTTTCTCCGTTACGTTACATGCCAAATTTGGTTTTATTTGCTTGATTAATTCTCGAGTGATGCAGAAATTTGTGTTTCATTTGTATGGCAGAACCAGCACCCCTCCTTCCCCTTAAGAGAGAGGGGAGGAGTATCTAACCACCATAGACTCATTTATTGCACCCTAAAACCTCCACACGCCAAATTTCATTTGTTCGATTAATTCTCGAGTAATGCAGAAAATTGTGTTTCACTCCACCCCCTTCTCTAAGAGGGGGCTGCCGTCTCGCTACAGTAAAAACGTTTTATTGTACCCTATAACCTCCGCATGTAAAAGTTGGTTTTATTTGCTTGATTAATTCTCGAGTAATGCAGAAATTTGTGTTTCATTTGTATGGCAGCCCCCCCTAAGAGAGGGGTAGGGGTATCTAACCACCATAGAATTATTTATTGCACCCCAAAACCTCCACACGGCAAATTACGTTTCATTTGCTTGATTAATTCTCGAGAAATTTAGAAATGTGTGTTTCATTTGTATGGCAGCCCCCCCTTAGAGAGGGGGGAGGGGTCTCAAACTGTCACGAAAACCTTCCACGGCCCAAAAAAACCCTAAATACCAATTTTCATGTCGATCGGTTCAGTAGTTTCCGAGTCCATAAGAATCAGACAGACAGAAAGACAGACAGACATCACTATATTTATATATATATATATATATATATATATATATATATATATATATATATATAGATTTGTATTTGTTCATCGGAACACATCGTTCATACATTTTACTTCAGTATTGAATTGTTTTTTTTTAAATGTATGTAGACTCGTGTCAGTGAAGCGCCACACAATCTGACAAGTGAATTGATCTATTTACATACCAAAATCAAAACTCTGCTCTTCTCTCACAAACACTATTACCCCATGAAAAACACGTATCTGAAATGGTATCGTTCCACCTTCACCTTAAAGGACAAAAATTTCAACTCATTGGAAATCACAAAAAGCACGTTGCGCAGTCTTTTGACGAAAAAAAAAACAAATAAGTTCTGCGATGATGGCATTTTCAAGTTGCGTGAAGGATGACGAAAGATTGCGTCAGATATTATTTTTTTTATCCCATTTATTTATTTCTCAGGCTCATTAGCATTTTATCTGTAACAGAGCCGGGTTTTTATCGTGTACCTGTACATAGGTATATGTTTCTATAAATTGTAAATTACACAGTAGTGGCAGTAGCCATTTAGGCGTTAGGTTTTTTTTGTTCCATTACATTATGGTAAATTAGTCTGTAGTAGCCATTTAGGCGTAAGGGTATTCTATCTGTTCTTCCATTTTTCAGCAGACCGGACAGCGGAGACAGTTGATATTGATCATTGTTGGGCTATTTATAGAACAGCAGCCCGATGTTTCTTGCAGAGCAGAGCAGTTGTATGGATGAATCGATCTTTGTTCCACCGTGGATCGATTTCCATAGCTGATGATGATTGCGTGGACGTAGTTATTCTATAACAACACAAAGATGGTCAATTGAGGGCCCTGAGTTTGAACTCACGATCGATCGCTTAGTAAGCGAACGCGTAACCAAGTGGCTACGAAGACCCCCTAAACGTCAGATATTAGGCACTGACTAATAATCTATTAGTTTGAGCAATGTAGGTGTTGATCAAATCAAACGTACATGACACCACACAACATTTTAATATCGATGTTTTATACCACTGATGTCTTGTTTCGCTTCAGCTTTTCTTCGATGATTTTAAACTTAAAATGGAATTTATGCGCAGTTCAATTACTTTTCCGATTTTTATTCAAAAAAAAAAATGAAGAAATGTCCACGTGGACAACAGGGGGAGGGGTATAGAAAATGTCCTCGCTTGTCCACGGAGGGGGTGTCTAAATCGTCCGAATCGTCTCACTCTGTAAAAACATTCATTCATGTGCCCTTGGCAGTACTACAAAATATTTGCACCAAAGAGTTTCGTTCTTAAATTTCTATAATGTTTGTTCTCGCCGGCAATAATTTTGAAGTCCTATGTTAACAATGCGGTTGTATATTGGACACCATCTTTCTAGTTTTTTTTTTTATTTGAAAGCCCGATTCTCGGTAAGATTTCGTGGTAAGGCGCTTCATTGTTCCTGTAAGCTGAACTCAGGGCAACTTATTACTTAGTTGGTTTGCCGATAAAAGGAAAACAATGGATGGCACAGCCAAGCCAGTTCCGGTATTCCAGCTATTCCAGCTACCCGATATCACAGCCAACAGCCGACTACTCTGTGTATATCTTATTTTGATTAATCTCCTCAATAATGTAATCACCGAATGATTACTTCTATTGGCAACCTTCCGTTTCGGATAGAACGCCGTCGGCAAATATTCTCCAGCACAACCCAACGGAAACGAGACCCCCCTCTCTTTGAACAAAAATCATCATCAACGTGCAATGCAGAGCAGCAACATCAGCTTAGTAGATATATAATGTAATAAATAAATAAATGAATTATAAGTGCACTCCCATTCCTGAAACGAATTATGATTAATGGAACCTCATTCCCGTTATTATGGTGGCTCAACTTTTCGATTCTGGGGCTGACCCACGAACGTTGGCTTTTTCCGTTTCCCATCAATCGTTGCTGAGTGACTTCTAGAACTTCACACTTGTTCCGATTCTCACCTACCACCAGACCGAAACAGGGGCGCCAGCGGGACGTTGCGAGATGTTGGAGCGCCTTATAGAACTGTCTTACCTTGGGCGGCCGTCGCCGCCACCGCCGCCGTGAACCAAAACCTTCACTTTCGGACGACATGGAACGCATTTCAAACAGGAAGGCGCAAAAACCACCTGCGGTAATGAATTCTAATGAACGTACGACGCGTGTATGTCACCATCAGTGTGTGACGAAATGATAGTTCCACTAAGTGGTCCCGGATTGGGCCACCTCCGCCAGCTTTTCGTGTCGTTGTCACCATCGTCTCTATGGAAACGCTAACGGCTCGCTATCTATCGAGGTTATCGCGGGGACATTACAACACACCAATTTCTGGCTTCTACTTTGTAAAATTTCACCGAGACACTAACCGACCTTAATTACATTCGCATACCGCAACAACACAAATACAGTACCCCACACTACTCATCCTCTCGGGATCGATATTACCATATTAGCGCTGAGGTTCAATCAAAGTAGAACCGAATGAAACCTACAACGAGGAATCACGGCTGACAACAACAACAACAATAACAAATTAACAAAACCATGTACTTGAAACGCATATTTACTTTTTCCGTAGTCTTGTCATTCATCATGACGCATCGATGGATTGAACTCTCTGTGGTTGATTTTTTTCTTCAAACTCCCGCACACTTTTCCCCCACTGAGGCACACACACTTTACAATTCAACCCTAATCCCGCAAACGGAAACAACTCCGGCAACTCTCAACAATTAACTTTTAACGAGAATGTTACTTCTTTGCATCCGTCGTCGTTTTGTGTATTCTAGAAAGTTTCACTTGAATTTTTCACAGCAGCAGCAGCAGAATAAAAAGCACACAAACGGAACGAGAACTCGACCACCACATGGAATGCGGCGAGTGGGTGGTGGGAGGTGGTGGGAGGTGAGATTTCCTTCCAACCCACTATGAAGACAACCGATGCCCTATTTGTTGTACCACCCCGGATGGTACCATATCCTCGCGCACACTCTCTCTACCGAAGAAGATTCGCACACGTCGACCGCAGAACTACAAATGTCCTGCCGATGGCGAAGCTCACGAGAAGCAACCCCCCAACATTTCGAATCCGAGTCGTGCCGAAAAAGCTTTCGCTTTTGCAGCACAAATACACCCCGACCGGCGGAAGCACTGCGCGCATGTGTTTGGCTTTTGGGTGCCGAGGTTTTGTTTTTTCGATAATCAGCTTCGTTTGTGTGAGTGAGTGAATTCGAATGTTAAACTGAGAGAATGAGTTCACGACTTTCCTTCGTAATTCCGGCACAAGGACAATCTGAGTCGATAGTGAAAATCTTGTCATCTTTGTGTAGATGAAAGAAAATTGTTTTGATTTTGTCGTTTTCGTTGAATGCCTCTCGTCCACATTACCCCCCCCCCCCCACCAACAAGGTAGCGGCGGAGTTTGGATTGGTAGAAATGTTTTTATTCCATTTCCGGGGGTGGTATTATTGTTCCGCACAGAGCGAATGTTCTTTTGATGTTAATCACCGTAACATGTAAGCTAATTTCCAATTAACTTGAACAATCAAGCTGCGGTGAGGATTTTCTCTCTTTGCACGAATGATATTCAACTGCCGGAAAGGTGGGCTAACAAATTGAGTTCCACAAACAGATCGTTTATGCGGTGAACTTATGAGAACAGTGTTGAAAAACTGAGTTTAGTAAAAAAAAGAGTTTGTTATGAAAAGTGGAATGAAAACTATTTGTAATATTCATATTATCCCGATTATCCTAATTTTCATTGGTGTTTGGGTGGAACTTCTCCACCGTGAAGAATGTAATCTGATGGCTACACTTGATAACACGACACATCCCGCACGCAAACAACACAATATTACGAAATAAGCAGTAATGACTACCGGGTTCAAACCTTTCATCTGAATATCTGAAAGTTATTGATGTTTTTTACCCAAAAACTCATGATTTCAATTTTAATTTACTCAAACACAAAAAATAACATAGTTTTCAAATCACGTATTATATAGATTGAAATTTTTTCTTTCAAATTCCGTCAACAAACATTTTTTATGTTTGAAAGAAAGAACGACAAACAAATGAAAAGAGCGGGTTTTATGAGAAAAAATATCAATAACTTTGAGTGGAGTTGAGGTATTGACAAGTTCTGCATCGCAAAATGTTTGTATTAGTAAGTTCTGAGACTCTTCTAAAGACAGTTTGTATGTTTTTTTCATGGTGACCCTAACGTAACTTAGAAAAAAGGCGCTATATCGGTTATTTCAAGAGATATAAAAATATTTGTTCTACAAAGATGTTTCAAATAAATAGCACTACAACATTTTCGAACTATGTTTACCTCTATCTAAAAAAATAAGAAAGTTATAATTTTTATTTCATCGACAATTTTGGTCACCCTATTTTTGATAACATAAAAATAAGCGCTCTATCGTATGTAACAACTTTGTCGAAGACAGTTTTTGTCTAGAGAATAACTGTCGAGTTCTAAATGCTAATTTCCACTTAAATACATCTCCTGGACCATTGTGCAGTGTTACCACACATACAGATTTATCTGGAAAGGTACAGATGTTTCTGTTATTCTTGGTACACCTTCTGTACGGTACAGGGTACAGATTTTCGTCAAAAAGTACAAATTGGTACAGATTTTTTCCGCGTGTTAAATTTCTTACATTTGAACAAAGCAACATTAAGGTACCTGATGACTATTGCGCCGTGTTTGCTTTTTTGGCGTATGTTTTGCCCCAGATCAACAGATTGAATCGTTTGTTCCAGGCTGAAAAACCTGAATTCGCGAAGCTACATGAAGAGCTGATAGAATTTTATTTGATCATTCTCACTAATATCTGCGAGGAATCTTACATTGTTTCAATGTCCAATGCTGTTAAATTCGAGGATCATTTGAAAAGCGACATGAATTTTCAGGTTGGAATGGCAGCAGAGAAACTATCAGAACAATAAACAGCGAAAGGCAGATCATTTTTAAGGATATTTGTCGCCGTTTTTTCGTGGAGTTGATCAAGCAAATGAGAAAAAGATTCAATTTTGATGATCCGACGCTCAAAGCTGCGGAAATGTTAAATCCCAGAAACTTTTCCAATTTCACAAGCATTAACATTGTGATGAAGGCGTTTCCAGGGTTCTACGAAGGGAATATATGAGATCAGGAGAATGAATTCCGTACCCTAAAGATAAAATTACTCCGTGAGGAAATCACAGTTTCAGAAAACGAGCATGTGCAGGATTAGTGGACAAAAATTTGATGCCTAAAAAGAATGATCGATCGACGGATCGCTCGCATTTTCGGCGCTTCGATGCCTCGTTTATAACGTTCTCACTATGCCCCATTCCTCGGCAACTGTCGAACGATTTTTTCAAAATATTATCAGAACAAAAATAAGTTTTAAAATCGGCTCAGCAAAGATACGATGAACGCTATTTTGAGATCAAAAGATTTGATTAAATATCGTGGCGGCTGCTCGAAAATTTTAATAAATGATACAATGCAATCTAGATTCAGAAAAACTATGTCTAAGCATCATTAAACACACGAACTGCCGTTCTGCGCGTAGTTGTCTATGTTAAAAAGTCAGCAACTGAGAAAAACGCATTCAAAGTTTTCTAGCATATTTGTCTACCAAAAGCTTTAAGCATTTCGGTTTAGCAATACACTGGGTTTTCCATAAGCAGAGAACTTCTGTTTAATGAAAAGATTCCCTCATTTGAATCAATTAATCTTGGTTACAGGAATCACAATTCATGGTGGGACATTTATGCCTAGAATATTAACATGGGACAATTGAACTTGATGTTGTTTTTCGAAATACTGAGAACAAACTATTTTTTTTAGTGTTTTTCCGAAAGATTATGCATGTAAACATCGTTTTATGAAGAAGGGAGTGATCTGTAATACTTTGCATAATATAAATTTCGATATTAGACATTCGCATTCGTGTTCTGTTAAACTTTCTTCTTATTTATTTGAGTATTATTTCGTTATTCCAAACCAGAAATGAGTACATTGGCCCTACTGAAAGCGTGGCATAAAATTATTGTACTTGAACTGATTTTTTTATATGGATCTACAAAAAATATACGGTGGGACAGTTATGAACAGAATATGAACATGGGACAATTCAACTTGATGTTTTTTTAATGCTGGGAACAAATTATAACTTTTTTGTGTTTTTTTCCGGAAAAACATCGTTTTATGAAGAAAAGTGAAAATTGTCAAAAAGTAACATGGGACAACTATGCGTAGAACGGCAGCGAACGACTTGCAAATGTAAATGTAAATTTGTAGTAAATGAATTGGGTATGAGAAATTCGATGAGAAATCATCGAAAAAAAATCGAAACACTACTAAAAATTGAAAAAATCTAAAAATTTATAGCAGTTCCGATCTATTGAATGAGTACAGATGTATTTTTTTTAATGAAACATAAAACTTAACATTTTTTTAAACATACCTTTGAGATGCAGTATAAAAGTTTTTTCCTGGAACGACGAAATTGCACTCAAGTAAATCGGTTAAACGGATCAAAAGTTCTTCTTCTTCTTCTTCTTCTTCTTCTTCTTACATGGCACTAACGTTCCTAGAGGAACTTCGCCGTCTTAACGTAGTATTACTTACGTCATCTGTATTAGTACTTAGTTGAGATTTCTATGCCAAATAACACGCCTTGGATGTCTTCTGAGTGGCGAGCTCTAGAATACGCGTGACCACAGTACGAGTTTCTTCGACGAAAAATTCCCCCGACCAGAACGGAAATCCAACCCTAACCCCCGGCATGTTAGGTGTGACGCTAACCCCTCGGCTACGGGAGCACCCGGATCAAAATTTACAAACTTTAAAAAATGAGCGTATGGGTAAAAAAGATGATTTTTAAGACCACCCTAGTTCAGAATGAAGAGAAAGAACTAAAAGAACTATGAAGAAAAATACTAAAAGTGTGTTATATCTGTGATATAACCCCAAAGTGGACGTAGTTCTACCGTTGGCTTAGCAATCAATAAGTAACAATCTTGTAACTCTTAGACATTTCATCTTTCGAATAAAGTGATTATCATACAACGCTCAAAAAAGGAATCGATTCCTCCTCAAAATTCCCAGTGCAAATAATACTCCCTTTCCTGCCCTCGACAATTGGAATCATCGGTCGGTAGCGACATTTGTGAGCATTCGATAATAGAACTGCTGTTTTTACCAAAAATGCGGTTCCGTTCGGCTGGTGGCAGAAAAGAAATGGGATTAGGAGAGAAGAGCATAGTGCTTGGCGAGCTAGCGAGACCATTCTCATGTCACTTCGGATTTCTTCCTCTTCTTCTTTTTGTTGAATTATAGAGACTTTAAACGTTCGCAGTTCATTCGTCTCTTGCGTCTGAGAAGGGCTCTTGGGGAAACCCCAATCCAACCTTTTTCTCCACCTGCCTTGACAAAGACACTTCATTGTCGTTCGACGCGCGTCAGCAAACCGTGTCTGCCTTCATCAAACATCAAACGACAATCCTGAAATGGATTTCCCAGCAGGTACCAGTTTATATACAGATTTGTGATTTCAATAGCCTGTTTTCAAAGTAATTTTTAAGCTGTTGAAACATGTCTTCGGGCTAATAGTTATTGCGCATATAACTCTTAGACATTTTATCTTTTGAAAAAAATGATTACAATCTGGAAAATTGGAAAAGAATAAATAACGCTCAATGAGGAATCGATTACTCCTCGAAAATACCCAGAACAAATGATACCCTTCTTCCCAATAATAAAATCATCGATCGATTGTGACATTCGTCAACAATTGATATTAAAACTCCTGCTTTTATCAAACAATATGGTTTCTTTGATATGGTGGAATATTCTCCACACCATATGTCGGTTCTTCTATAGAGAAATGTCTCTGTGTACATCCACACTATACGATTTCTTGAGAAGAAGAGAGAGTGCAGTCGTGACAAAACACGAACGTAAGCCAAACACTCGGTCAACCAGAATATCGTTCAGACATAGGTCCGAACAATCTTGTCATAACAACACGAGTATTCCCAGGTATGTCAGTCGCATAAATGCTTCACAATACTTAACACCATATCAAACATTTCATTTGTTCATTTGTCTTTAGCTATGAGAAGGGCTGTTGTGGAGAAAAACTCTACTCCAAACTCTTTCTCCACCTGCCTTGAAAAAGACACTTCATTGCCTTTCGACGCGCGTCAGCAAACCGTGTCCGCTTTCATCAACATCAAACGAAGATCTGTTGAAATCCTGTATTCAAATCAATTTTTAAGGTATTGGAACAATTTTTCGAGTCATTAAGCGGCAAGCATATAACTCTTGGACATGCTATCTTTTGTTTAAAATGATTATCATACCATTGCGTTGATCGTATAACATCGTAAAACAAGTAAATGTGTTTCCGAGCAGGCGTCAGCTTATGTGCGGATTTGTATGATTTCAATTGCCTGTTTTCAAAGCAATTTTTAAGCTATTGAAACAATTTTTCGAGTCAACAACTAACAACCATACAACTTTTGGACATTTTGTCTTTCGAATGAAGTGACATCATTTAGAAAAAAGATGAAGGGTTGCGCCCAAAACGACAAATGGTTAGTGGTACAATATGTACAAATTGGTTACTATAAACAAAATATTTTAGTAGCTATCAAAACGGTCCATTTGAATTCTAAATAACCCAAATTCACATAAGTTTGATGGATATGAAAAATTTGTTGGAAAACTATGAGTTGATTTTCATAAGAGTCGCTACTTCCCGCAGCCGCAGCTCTCTTGTGTCGTGTCCTGTTATCACAGATCGGTCGCTTTGCACTCCTGTGTTCGGTTTGATGGTTTATGGATGGTTATCTTCTCCTACCTTATTTTTTCCAGCATTTTCCGCTTATGGATTTCTCTTCACAGCAACAGTCGTCCCATTTGCGAGGCGCGCTCTGAGTGACTTCAAGGAAACCACACTCCGATGGGAGAACACTGAGAACACACGGCAAGGTTGATTAGTCTCGTCGTGTCGAACGTGTAGATATATGTGCGCGGCGAATATGCTCAGCTGCTCTTCCACCCTCGAGGGTCGCGGACACCGAAGGCTGTCTTTGTTGGCAGAAGATGCTTTCTCCATTCGCCATTCGCATCCTTGGTTTCGCTGTGTAACCTTTAGATAACACCACCATTCAGCAGCGGCAGAGAAAAGTACTACACAGACGAACGTCTCCTTCGTGCACGACCTTTCGAATTCATATAATCTTCGCTATTCAGGCGAGTATTAGGCGCTTTGATGAGGGGTCATTGTATTGTTTGGATTTGATTGGGTGGAACAAGCATTGTCAAACCACAAGGGGAGACGCGCGAGCAATCGAGTGTTTTCGATGAAACCGTGGGAAAATTGTTTATCTGTTGAGGTTTTTTTGTTGGGAGTTTTCAATATAAGTTTCAATACAATGGGTTGTCCTGATTAAACGAGACACGATTTAATGAACTCATCTATTGACATGGCTGCATAACTTGCAAAGCTCGCATTTCGAGGGTAGTACAGAAAACGTAAATGAGTAAACGTAAACGTAAATCATCATCGGCAGTTATCATATGAGGGGCTTAGAATGAAAGGGGTGTAAGTGATTTGATCGATTTCTCTACATCGACTCTCTCTTTGGGTCATAAATTAGCTGCAAATACATTCCCAGCTGTATTTACCAATGTGGAAAATAGGTCAGAACCTCATCTATCGGATTCTATAGCAAACTTAAATTGGAAAGTTTTTGCAGTTGATTTATTAACTAAATAAAAAGTTGATGAAGAGAAATCGATCAAGTCACTTACACCCCTTGCATTCTGAGCCCCTCAAATGATAACTGCCGATGATGATGATGATAATGATGAGGATGATTTCACATTTTGACTATCAAAATTTCTGAAAATCCAAGATTCCATCAAAATTGTGCGTAACTCCATATTTTTTCAATGTTCATTTCAATTCAGAATATTTAGGTTTGTAGTATTACCTGCGTCATTTTTATTCGATGGTTCCAATTTTTAAGAGCAATTGCGATTCGAGAGTCTTCCAACTTGCAACCAGTTGGTGGTGGCGACCAGGAAACTCAAAATGATCTTTCTCAAGGCTAAGAGTTCAGGTTAGGTTTTTTTTTAAATGGCCTCTTTCAAAGCTAGAGGCGAATGAAATCCAAAGTGTTGCCTTCTTAGGTAAACCATTGAAAACCTTCACCATTACAACTCGAAATTCCTTCGAATTATGTTTTGTCAAGTCGTTTCCAGTCCGTGGTAACATAATCACATCACTTGCCTCAGTGAATAATGATTCTTTCCCCTTCCCACTAACAACTATCTCTCCCATGACAATTGCAGGGGAGCCACGCTGTAGGGCGATCTCTCTGGCGGTAAATATCGAACTTACATTCCTACCCTTTCCCAAGGACGTGGGCGATTATTTATTTGTTAAAGATTGAATCACCGAAACATGCACAATAAGAATGTATTGCTAGTCCCATGTGTCATCGAACTTGAAGAGAGTGCTGGTCGAAAATAATCTAACGGCCAAAAACGAGTTTTGTTGGATTTACAATCAACAATACCGGTATTTTTCCAATGAAGAAAAAAAATGCACATCAAGTTCGCTGCCGTTCTACCCATAGTTGTCCCATGTTACTTTTCGACGATTTTCACTTTTTTTCATAAAACGTTGTTTTTTTTTATAAATCGTTTATTTTTACAGGCTCAGTTACATTAGTTTAAAGGAGCCGAATTCTTAAATGTATTTTTTAAAACTATACATATACAATTTTCCTATGGTTAGTAAGGTGGAAAACCGATTTACTCGAGTTTAGAAGGGTGACATATTCTTTCAGGAAGGGGATGGGATATAAGGGAATTGTTACAATGTTGATGATCACACTCAATTCTTAAATCTATTCGTATATCTATTGTATATTTACATTTCAACTTATTTTATTGTTTATACCAAGGGGGGCAATCGCTCGCAATGGATGAAAAGGAGGGTATGAAGACATAGGGACAATCACACACGAAGATCGATAGCTTTAAGGAAAACATATATTTGGGACATGTAATCAAGGTCTAACCGAGCCAACACATCTCTCACCAGTACATTGGGCTGTCTTCCTCGGGCCCGAAGGGAGTTTTCTAAATTCGATCTGGCGACAAGATACACCTCGCACGACCAAACAACATGCTCGATGTCGTGATAACCTTGACCACAGACGCAGAGATTGTTGCTGGCAAGATTGAAACGAAAGAGTAGCGCATCTAACGAACAGTGATTGGACATGAGTCGGGAGAAGGTGCGAATAAAGTCCCGACTCAAGTCCAGACTTTTGAACCACGGTTTGAGGCTAACCTTAGGGATAATCGAGTGAAACCACCGGCCCAATTCATCTTCATTCCACTTTCGTTGCCAGTTAGCGATGGTATTTTTGCGGACTAAAGAATAAAATTCATTGAAGGCGATTTGACGCTGATAAATATCGCCTTCAATTGCACCTACCTTTGCTAATGAGTCAGCCCTCTCATTACCCGGAATGGCGCAATGTGAAGGGACCCAGATAAAGGTAATGACATAACAGCGTCTGGATAAAGCACTCAAAATTTCTCGTATTCTCTCAAGGAAGTACGGCGAATGCTTTTCCGGCCTCACTGAACGGATAGCTTCGACAGAGCTAAGACTATCCGTTACAATGTAATAGTGTTCAACAGGTCGTGAGGCGACGCTGTCCAACGCCCAATGAATTGCTGCCAATTCAGCAATATACACTGAGCAAGGATTCTGAAGACTGTGTGAGGAGTGTTCGTTGAACACTCCAAATCCTGTGGACTCATTTATGGACCCATCAGTAAAGTACATATTATCACAATTGATACCCCCATACTTTTCATCGAAGATCGTTGGAGCGATCCTCGATCGTTGGTAATCTGTATATCCATGGATATCTTGCTTCATGGACAGATCAAATTGCACAGAGGAATTGATGTAGTCAGGGAAACAAACACGGTTGGGAATATACGAAGAAGGATCAACCTGCATGGAGATGAATTCATTATATGAACTCATGAATATAAAACGTTGTTGTTATGCATAATCTTACGGAAAAACACAAAACACATATAGTTTGTTCCCAGTTTTAGGAAAAAAACAACATCAAGCTCAATTTTCCCATGTTGATATTCTATTCATAACTTCCCCACCATGTATTTTTTTTGTAGATCCATATCGAATAGATGAGTTCAAGTACAAGAATTTCATGTCACATTTCAGCAGAACTAATGCACTTATTTCTGGTTTGGAAGAACGAACTAATTCTCAAACAAATAAAATGTTTACCAGAACACGTGTACACCTTGTTAGCGAATGCCTCATACCAATGAGATTTATATTCATTTCAGATCACTCATTTCTCCATAAAATGATGTTTCTATGCATAATCTTTCGGAAAAACACAAAAAAAATATTGTATATCAAAAACACAACATCAAGTTCAATTGTCGCATGTTGATATTCTAAGCATAACAGTCCCACCATGAATTTTTAAAACCGTAATCTAGCATGATTGATTCAGTGAGGGGATCTCATCACATTTCATTAAACAATAGTATAGTGCTTATGAAAAACCCGGTGTATTGCTAAATTGAAATGCTTAAAGCTTTTGGTAGACAAATATGCGAGAAAACTTTGATTGCGTTTTTCTCAGTTGCTGATTTTGGAACATGGGACAACTATGCGTAGAACGGCAGTTCGGGAAGCCAAAGGATACATTCGAAGTGCGTTGTTTTTTTTTTTGAGGATATGCTGATCTACGTCAGTCCTTTTATGAGTAGCTTCTCGCAAAAAATCTAGTGGAAAATTCGAAGTTTGTATGGAAAAAGCAGCACCATGTAACACTTGAGATGCTAAAGAACGAGATTAGAAATCACTTGAACATCAGAGAGTACTCCAACGAAAGCGATCGGGTTGTCCGGCGATATTCCTGTTTGAACGTCTGATTAGATCTTTTGATTAGAGAAGATTTTGCGCTGTTAATAAAAAGGGCTCTGAATTCTGAAGGCGATCAGTGTCTTGAGTACATTTTAAACCTTTTTAAATATGCCAGCCCGGGAATTGAATCCAATATCCAAAAGTTTCTACTTAGAGCATAACAGAGATCTGCTACATCAGAAATAATCGATATAACAATCTAATGAAAGATAGTTTACGACAATTCTGAATGAGTTATCCCAATTCTAGTTTCTCTTCAGACCCTACATAAAAATTTCATTGTGTGTCAGTTTTCTGCCAGTGTTCATTATTAACATTAGTCCAGGCCCACGAAACGCGCGCTAGGCTCAAACTTTCGTATACAATGCTCGTATTTTCTTTTGACGTAGGATTACGTCCTTCGGGAACATATTGGGGTACAAATTGAAAAACGAAAATCGAATATATTATGTAACTAACTATCGAACAATTGAAAAATCTCAACCCCTATCCAAACGGGCCTGATTTGTCGAAATTGACGTCATTTCTTTTTCGCGCCCGTTTTGATTCTTTCGTTCACCGGCTAGATTTAGATAAAAAAAAGGTAACAAAAAACTAAAAAAGTTTAGGCATGATTTTACAATAGGAATATGAAACAATCGGATAATGTGTATGATACAAATCATTACAAAACTTGACATTGCAACTTAAAGATGTAGAACCCTAGGTTGATCACTTGAAATGTAGTATTATATTATAATGTATTATTGTGTAGTAAATGTAGTATTATATTATAGTATAAAAAGAATTTGAGTGAAAAAAAGTGGATTTCTCATTCACGTTCAACGCTCAGATCGGCAAACATCTGGATGTTTAGTGTGCCAACAACGACTTTCTTCACATCAACCAACACGACTTCATGCGATAATGGAGGCAATGAAGGCGAAGCGCATTGCAATGTTCGGCATGACAACATCCAATGTATCAAACCCGCTATCCGTCGTTTAGCTCTCCGTGGTGGTGTCAACGAAACCCTCGCAAACCGACGCACAGAAGCCGAAGATGCCAAAGCCATAGAAAACAGCAGTGACTTCGAAAAACAGGATCGCTGCCAAAAACATCCGACTGAAACATCACATTACTACGCAGCAAATTCCGCACAACCCATTCAATCATTCCAGTCTTTTTCAGGACTATCGATATTGCTTTGAAACGAAAGAGTTTAATTTATTGCTTTCCGCTTATCATAAAAATATATAAAACTATGATCAAAAATACTGTTTGGTTTTGCTTTTTCTTTGACCAGGTGCAATTGATTGTGGAATATTCGTTGGGGAATTTTCCAATAACCGACTCATTCAAGTAACTGTCTATAAGTATTTTTCTGTCATTCTCTATGCCATCAAACCTAATGCGGATGTACGTACTGTAAGTACATTTAGTAGATACACACAAAATTGACAACCGTGTAGAATTGATTTGTTTACAAAATCCATTATCTAAACAGAAATCCCGGGTTATGTTTGGCCGATTCGTAAAAGCAATCTTTGCTCTCATATAATCTTTGCTTTGCTGTGGATTCGATTCTTTTGTTCTTCGACAAGTCAAATATTTGCATAACAAGCGAGTGGGAGGCGCCTATATTGCACATACCAACTGATATAAAAGGACGTAGCATTCATGGATTTCTCATTCTCATTCAACGCTCAGATCGGCAAACATCTGGATTTCTAGTGTGCATTGAGTTTTCCACATCAACCAACACGACTGGATGCGGCGAAGCAACCAAAGGAGAGGAGCGAAGCGCATCGGAAATAATTTTTGTTGTTTCTAGTGTGCATTGCTGGTACTCCTCTTCACATCAAACAATACGATTGAATGCGGTAAGGGAGGCAAAGGAGGCAAAGGACTTGATAAAGGAAGAGCGTATCGCAAGGTTCTGCATGACAATATCTAGTATATCAAACCCGCTATCTGTCGTTTAGCTCGCCCTGGTGGTGTCAATGAAAACTTTAGAAAGCCGGAGATGCCAAAGCGGAAATATGCAGCAGCGGCTCCGAGAAAAATACCGCTGCCAAACAACCAACAGAAGTGAATTGTTGTTTTTGTTGTTCCATAAAGTTTTACGCGAGTAAAAATAGCGCAATATATGTTCTCGCTCTATGAGCGCCGATCCCGTAAACGTGCATCGGAGCTGAAAGAACTTTCTGTCGCTGATACCGCGAGCTCGATTGTAACACTGGTGGAGTGAACAAAAAAATACCCAACAACTAAACAAAACGGCCATTTTCAGGGCCACATTATCAAAGAGTTTAACAATGTAGTTTTTCAAACATATCCAAAATCAGTGTGCAACATATAGCTTAACGCAATCCTACGTCAACTATGCGATCGTGTCTCGGATACAACCTTATGTCACTTTTTCTTTTTGATTAATGTACAATACAATAATAAAAACATCATCATCATTAGTACGAACATGGCAGTTTGAGATACCTTTTTAAATTTGTTGAGGCAAATATTCAGACCTTTTGTTCATTCGAAGCAGTAAACTTTCCATCATCAGAAGGGCTTCGTTGGTTCCTTTCACATTGCATAAATGTATCGAACTGACGCTATGGCGAAGCAGGCGTTAAGGTTGTGTGCCACATAACAATTTGAGGAATATCAAGCTAAACCATAGTGAATGTCGTGCTGGAATATTGTAAGTTATTTGGGTTCGTGTGCCAATCGCAAAACTACGTCCTACAAGGATGGCATTTGTGCTAATCTTGATCATAATGAAGCAATGCAACTCTTTTCGAGGTTATTCAGATTAACAGACAGAATTTATTTCGTTTATTAAGTCACCAAGAAAGTAAATGTCGTTCTAGAATTTTATATGTGATTGGGTTCCGCTTGCCAGTAGCAAATTTTTTTCTACTACGGATAACAGCTGCGCTTATCATGAGCATGAGAACGTAATGCAACTATTTTCGAGGCCAGTAATATTAACAGAAGCGTTTCTATCGAGAATAGCGAAAATGATGAGAAGTGTTTATGTTCTTAGTCGGTTCAGGCCATCAATGTATGGCTCTGTAAGCATGTTATGTTGAACGCTTGTTTGGTGCTGGTTGGTTTTCGTTGTACGAACGATGTCTAGAAGTGCGATTCAAAACTGAGACAATACTAAATAACATGTAGCATGACATTTGATACTTGCAAGTATTGCCATTGTTGTTGTTTTCATTCGGCGCCAAAGAAAGATTGATGTAGTTAGGCGTCGTGCACAAATTACGTAACGCGATAAGGGGGGGAGGGGGGTCGAGGTTGTGTTACTTTTTGTGTATTAGAGATAGGAAATTGCGTTATGTAGGGGAAGGGAAGGGGGTCCAAAATCCGGATTTCTAGCGTTACGTAATTTGTGCACGACGCCTTATGAGATGTGAAATAATGGTGCTGGCACAACAAGTATATGATCGTCTGAAGCCGAGTGTATGTTAATTGCGAAATAGGCCACCGGAATAACGTTAGAGGTAAATTTTCAATGCATTGACATGAAACAAAGTGCGACTTGCGATCAGCTTGTATAATGTTCTGCGAGGGCAAGAATTGTCGTCAACTGATTCTGCAATAAAAACCATTTCACGGGCGACCAATTCATTCTATGAAACAGTTATTTCTAAAATTTGGCAGCATTTCATATAATTTTTTTTACAAAAATTTACGAAACCCCGTTTACAAAACAGATTTTACGTGGGAAATTAAATTAACAAAACACTTAAACTTTGCCATTGTTGCCGCACGTTTTATTTCTCTGGGTATCGAATTGAAAAATTGTGTTCCTTTGTATAACAACGAGTTCTGCGACCTACTGAATATAAAGATAGGTGTTCTTGCATCATACGCGTTTCTACTATTGTATCCACGAGCATCACTTCCTCTTTCAATTCGATCACACACATATCGAGGTAGCATACCGTTTAAAATTCTAAAGATGAACACCATTACCAAGTAATAAATTCTTTACTTCACAGATAGCCACTGTAGCGCGTCCAATATCAAATTTGAGGAAGTGTATATACTACATCTTTAAATCAAACGCATGACCTTATTTTGGGAACGCTGGAATCTCGTTAATTGTGTATTGTTTTCAAGGAACAGGATCAACGAGCAAAAGTCTATATGTTGTGAGATCAATGATTTATATAACTTTATTTTACTATTCACTGTCCACTCTTTGATCAAACGACACAAGGTCAGAGTTTGAGTCTGACTGCTCTTCTGACCCTTCGAATACTATGGACCGCGGTACACTATTTTTAGAATTTAATAATTTTTTTCAATAATTTCCATAGTTCATTGCTTTTTTTCTATATTATAGTGACTTTCAACACATTTCGGCTGGTTCGTCACTTTTACTTTCATTTTTTTGGAAGAATGTCGGGAGTGAGAATTGAACTCGTGATCTCTGCGTGAGAGGTATGGATGTTACCACTACGCCAGATCGCCTCCATAGTTCATTGCTATTATTTTGAAGTTCATCGATTTTACTTTGTTATATACAACTTCTAGTCTTTTTCAAGGCCTGTGAATATATATTCCGCACGAAGGTGTACCTATTCCAATCATTTTCTGAATTAGTCCTTATTAACTTTCTGTACTTTTTATCTTTTTTGCGTTTGAGACGCAGCAGATCAAAAAAGTACCAGCTAATTCATTTGTAAACTCTCTCAAAATATCAGTTAGAACAGCTGCTTTATGATTCATATGTCCCGTCATTGCTGCAAAATACAGGCTTGTCGAAACAAGGTCAGACATGGCTTCTTTGGAATATCTATTCCTGTTTTTAATTTTTATTCTATTTCCACTACGGTCATCCTGTCCATTCTCAATGTAAACAAAAATTGTCTCATGTTCAGTTATTTTAAATTTGGCCTCTGTAAAAGAATGCACAGTGGTAAAATTTGGATACACGTGATCTATTAGAGTTCTACCATATTTAAATATTTTAATAGCTTCGTTATCAGATTGTTTTAAGTTGAAGTAATGTGATAATTGTTTCAATTGATTCGAATTTCGCACATTATGCCAGTCAATGTTAAAGTCACCAGCAATTATATTCAACTCACTGCAATTAACAATGCTCTCCCACAAGTTTTCCAAAAATTTTAGAAATGGTTGGTCACTAGAAGTGGGTGAATGAGATAAAATTTCATGATTTCCCATCTGCATGCCTCTTTCAACTGAAATAGTCAAGAACCAATTATTTTCAACCGGTTCGTTTAATCGAATGTTAAATTCGATTGATTCTTTTGCATAAATTGCACCTCCAGTGTGTTTGGAGTACAACAAGCAAAAGGCAACTTTTTAACCAGGAATGTTGTGTTGATCATCCTTCATCAATTATGTCAGTTCCAGAAAAAAAAAACCATCTGAGGACGCATGTTTTCTACAAGATATCGTATTTCTGCGTGGTTTGTAGGAAGCCCAGCTATATTCAGATAAATTATTGCTAACTTCTTCTCACATATATACAGCACTTGTTCGCTAACTAGGCGTTCTTTAACTGGGCTGCTATTCGGCTGGGCTGAGAGAAATAATTAGTACATATTTATATAACAAATTTTATTCTGACTAACCAGTTCGATAATCATTTTCTACCATCCAGCTTCCGAGACTTCGGACCAACGTCCAATTTATCAATATCGGGTTGCTTTTGTATTGTTATTATATGTTCAGTTCTTGCAATAATGACAAAAAAGGTTATGTTTTGTCATTTATTTCCATGAAATAAAATTTCAACATACAAAATGTAATCGATTAATTTGAGAAGCAGGAAATCGGAACTTGGTGCAATGAACTGTGTGGCGAAGTTCCGAGACTTTTCGAAATTGGGCACTTGTTTATGCTGGCACAATTTGCAGATGGGTTCTTTTTCACGCTCGAAGTATTCTGCTGCTGATTGATTGGCAAGTTGGTAATGCATATCTGCGCTGGTATAATGTTGCCGGTGCCGTCTGGAGTGTTTGAAGAGCACAAGAATTGGAAGAATTTCGCTGGCACAATATTTGTGCAACAGATGAAGTGGTCTAGCTGAAGACTAATTGAAGAACTCAACAAATATTAAATCGTATGACCAACGTATATACATCATCATTTATCCAATATTTTGGGTGGTATATGATGCACCTCACTGGCATATATATACTTGCCAGACAACAACATACACAATTACATATACAAATACATAAATATTGTCATTCGAATATACGATTTATTACAAACATAGAAAAAAAAACAAATGGCGAAAAACATTTGCGTCAACTGTGATTATAACCTCGCGAATCGTCATTTTTATGCATGAGAATATTTATGGGATATAAATGATGTATCAGGACGTTGTAAAAGTTTTTACTCATCTGTGCTTTAGTGGTTCCGTACGAACGAGAGCATGATGAGTGCATCCAATGTGGTCACGGATGTTGGAAGCAAGGTGGAGCACAGTCCTGCAGCCTTCGTAAGAGGGGCATTCGATAACGCGCATGATACGGTACCAAGTGACCTGCGTGAGAGAGGTACGCATAAAGGCTGCATGCGATGCGCTCACTGAATGGTGGAACGCAAGACGGAGCACAGTCTCGTAAGCCTGCAGGACGGTCTCGTGCATACGATAGGTCACCGAGTGGCCTGCGTATGATAACGATAACGATAGTCACAGTGTATGAAATGTATGTGTGTATGTGTGAGAACATTGAGATGGTGATGAATATGCTATTCAGCATGGTGCCAGACACTTAGGAAGCGATTGGCCTTTGAGGGTAAAAACTTTTGAAACAATCCGATGTATAAAACGGTAGTGGGATATTAATGATTAAAACGAGTGGTGGCGATGATTAAGAAAATTGCTCTGATAGGATTCGAGCTCCGATTGCTTGGATTGTTTAGCAGTGGCTATTTCGCACGGCGTTCCGAAATATAATTTCAGAGCAGTTAAAACTCGTACATATGAAACGAAAGAGATGCAATCGAATACGTCATTTCTGTTCGTCTATTATATTTTAGTGGAAATGTCCCGAAATATATATAGAAATGTGGACAATTAGGGTTCAGTGCTGCGTGTTTTAAGTAATAAAATAACATGAAGTAAAAATTTTCATTTAAATTTTACCAATTTAAAGATGCTTTCAGGCCTGCTGACCTGGTAGATTAATTTGCTTCCCTAAATCACCATATCACCACCAGAAGTCGACACTGTACATACGACATCACAAATCTTGATATGTAAAAATCCTAATACAATGTATATATTACGATTCAATATGATTTACTGTAGAACAATTTCCCACAGCATGTCCCAACAAACATTAAATCGTATGAATGGCCATAATTAGAGGCGATACGCATGCATCGAAGACACATTTGTATGATATATGACGCATATACACGCAAAAATGGAAGCGATATACGTATACGCCATATTTCATACACATATAAAGCCGCATATAACGATATACGATGCTTTTTACACTGATATGGGATTTGATTCGACAATGCTATGTAAACTGAATAGAATATGCGTATATAATACCGCCTATCGCAATACTAGGATGATCGTTATGCCGATATACGAGTCCATCAATCATCTAGGAAATCGAGTTTTGGCATTTTATACGATTTCGGATATACATGATGCATCCTTCGGTTGATAATTTATACGATTGTTATTTGATACGAATTTATATGCGATCTAGCAAATGCAGAAGTTATTCGATTTAATGTTTGCTGGGTCGATACAATTTCTACGCAGTACTGCATTGATTTAATTAACATGTTCATGCGAAATGCAAACTGCATCAGCCTTATATGCATAAATGATTTCGTATAAACGATAGTGTATATCATAAAACCGATGTTTGTTACACCGAATTAAGACTTAATCTGTAATGATGAATAAAATAGTGGTTTTCGCATTTTATACGATTTTAAATGTACACAAATTTTATCGACACTGTGTATGAATTTGATTCAATCTCACTTTATATACGCCAAGTTAAGGGATTTAATGTTTGCTGTGGTATGTAAAATGAATGTCAGATTGAATGGACATCTCCACCAGAGGTTAGTCTATTTTACTCGATAGCATACGTAAACTTGAATGTGTCATATCTGAAGACTGTGGTGAGAAAAGCCGCATTAAATGTTTTTATTGTTGCCATAAGGCAATACGAAGCTAAGAGTTTTGATATAATTGTAACACGTGCATTTTCACCGTGTAAATGTAATTGATTTTCGGCTTTCGAATCATGGTGCTGCTTGACATATATGTTTAACAATTTCTCCTTGTAGACTAAATCAATAATTAGCTCGGTATAAAATGAATAGATTGGTTGCATTTTTCAAAAAGTTCGTTATATTTACTAATTATTTCTTTCAGTGTAGGGCTTTAACGTTAGCAGGGCTTTGCACCCGCCCAGTTAGCGGACAACCGCTGTATATATATATGACCTGTATGTATAAATATATATATATATATATATTTTTTTTTTTTTTTTTTTAAATTGCTATTTGTGAACAATCTCGTAACCCCTACTCCCCCTGAAGTTGTCGACGTGGTTTATAGACATCCCCTAATCAGCTCTACGGTACTTTTGTTTATTATCGTTTAAGTGCAGTTCTTCAAATATAGGGGAATTGGCGCTTAAATCTCCTCTGAAAGGGCAGTGTGACTACCAGGCATCGAAACACTCGCATCGATTTCCACTCAGACTGCTACTCCTCTGCTATCGTTGACCCGCGCTGCGTTATTTTGTTCCTTCATGTATGACTGTCGATCGCCCCACATAGCCCTCAGCGTAAGCTAAGTGAGCGAGTAGGATGCATTGCTCCCATATTTTCCCTTCCTCACTCGCTCTGATGCATAGCGTGATCTATTCCGTCAGACACTCGCTCGCATCCCCCTCCGAGGCAATAAAAGTTCGAGTTCGATGACTCGCTCGGCAAAACAAGTGGGCATGATTATTTGCGATCGTGAGTTTGGACCGAGTTACTTCGGATAGTTCACAGAGAGGCAAACGATTAGTTCGCATTGTCCAGCCAGTGCAGGATGGTAGATCGCAAATGAATGCCGTCCGCGATGGACGGGAAATTTAAATGCATAACTGAGTTGATATAGGGCTGTGGAAAAACTTATTTCTCATTAAATTTTTAAAAAAATTGCATTAAAAAGAATAATTGGTTTTATTCATATCATGAAATCGTTAAACTTCATTTTATAATATGGTTGTTGTTTCTTTGTTTTTAAGAGGCTTTAAACTTTGCAGTTCATTCGCCTCCATTTATAATATGGTTTCAATTTGGCCTTTATATGTTCTGGATGCGAGCTATTTTTGATTTCAGGAGACGAAGGTTAATTGAATAAGACACGCTGCTGAATGATGCTTGTTGTTGCTTTACGTCGTGTTAAATCCTGGGCTTGTCGTGTAATATGGGGTGACTTACTCTAAGTATTATCAAATTATTAAGAGTATAAAAGAGTAAATAAGTTTTCGGCATACATTATCATGCCGGGGGTTCAGGTTCAATTTCCGTTCTGGCCGGGGGATTGTTCGTGAAAGGAATTTATTTCGTAAGTGTAAGGTCAATTTTATTCGGCATAGAAATCTCAACTAAGTACCAATGAAATGACGCAATTATACTGCGTTAAGAAGGGAATGATACTTCCAAAACGTTATTACCATTTAATAAGTTTCAGAGAGTTTCAAATTGACGCAACCCAAAGATTTGCAATACCGTAATGCTTTTTATCCGGGAAATAAACGAAATGTGCTGTATCTTGCCAATTAGATAGTTACCTGTAGCCAATTGTTACCTGTTCTAGGCGTTTAGCGGTATAAGTAAATGGTATAGGTAAAAGTAACGTTCCCATTGGAACTTTCGATTATCTAGAGTATTTAATTTTTTTTATTCTGTTTAATCAAATCATAAAAAAAATATTTTCCCTGTAAATGTAAAATAACAAATAACAAATATTGTACAAATCATTGCACTGATTTATTTGTATAATGTGTAACCATAAATTGTCTGGGGCCCTTTGGGAGGAGGAATGTTTTGAAAATCGAAAAAAATATTCATTCCCCTTGGACCAACATATTATTCAATTGGTCAAGTCCAACTACGTGCAAAAGCTCATACTCATGCTTCTTGAATGCCAAGGAGAGTTCGATGACATGGTTATGGGAATCAACATTAACGATGCTATGTTTTGGGTAGCCGAGGCTTGAGACAAGGTACCGGCTAATGGAATCAGCCGGCCGGTGAAGTCATGGAACATGCATACATCTCGTTGTCGGTTGTAAGAGAACGCATATTTTCGATTCAGCAGAAATAGATGGACCAAGGCAATACCGTGCACGACGAGGACGTGGAGTTTGAGGCTCTGAACGACGATGGCATAGTCAACATTGTTTTGCATCCAAAAACTTCTTTCTACGATGATGAAAATTCAATTTCGACTGCCGATGAAGCGAATACTCCATCAATTCTAGAACCACAAATGTGTTTCAAATGAAACAGCCTTATGTGGAATCGATAAAGTTATCACGTGGGCTGAGGAAAACGGATTGCCATTGGAAAGACAATTGCGAAAATTACTTAGAAATATTTTAGTGAAAAATCATTCATTCATAAAATGTTAGCTTTTAATTTTTGCTTTGTGGCATATTATGTGGCATATTAGAGTGCCAATGAGTGTGTGGGAAAAATGTGACTTTCGAATTTTCGAATGGCACTTTCTGCAAAATATTGATTTCGGCTAAAAAATACCCTATGCTAAATTTCAGCTCAATCTAACTTTATTTACTAGCGTGCAAGGACGTCAAAGTTACTTCAAAACCGTAAAATCACCCAAGGGATATCAAAAATCATCTCTGGAACTTAAATGACAAAAAATAATTTCGAGATGACAAAAGATCTCGACGGTTCATGCAATTTGAAGACGTTTGGCATCAAACGATTTTTCCCAAACTCTGATTTCATGTACTCCCTCCTTTACGGCTTTCGAAAGATCAAACTTTGACGTCCTTACGACACTGAAAAATTATATTTATATAGTGTGTTTTTTCGCGGGAATCAATATTTTCCAGGAAGTCTCTTTCATTATTTTGGGATGATCATTTTCATTGGCATTCTAATGCACATTGTTACTCATGGATTTGTTCCTAATCGAAATAAATACTAAATTGCCAAACAAGTTCTGTCAAATTTACGCTGCGATAATATCGTAACATATGAAGATGCTAATTAGACATCTTTGAGAATCCAAAAAATCATCTTGAACTATCCTATCGAATTCAAAGGTTTATCACTTATTTTGTATTCTTTGTAACAATCTCAATTCTCCTATCCCAACTTTCCTTACTACGTCCATGCTTATTCGAATGATCATATAATATATGAATATTGAATTGATATTTTCATTTGAATTTGTGATTTTAACACTAGATTTCCAAAGCAAGCCATTTTGACTGTATTTCAATTTCAATTGGAAATATAATGATGAGACATTATGACACATTTTTTTAAAAAGCTGTGACTTTTTTTTCCAAAATATATATTTTTATAAAGGCTCATATGGCGTTAGCCTCACGGGGCCGGGAGTTCAATACTTTGACAATTTTTCTTATTATCTATGTTAGTAATATACAAACTGTACACTGTACAACACTGTACAAAAGCTGTGACTTTTTGTACAATTTATTTATACGTTTGTGAATAAGTGATACAAAAACCCACAACTTTTTAAGAAATTGTATCATAATGTGTCATCATTATTTTTCTAATTGAAATTGAAAAGCAGTCAAAATGACTTCCTTGGGCAATCTACCGTTAAATTAAAAAGTACCCTGTGGTAAGGGAGGCGATCTGGCGTAGTGGTAACATCCATACCTCTCACGCTAAAAGTCACGTATTCAATTCTCACTTCTGTCGAAATTAGAAGTAAAGTGACGAACCAGCCACAATTGTTGAAAGTCACTAATCTAATACAGAGAGAAAAACACTGTGGATAGTGAGATTTAAACATACTAAACGGACCCCACTCATCCTGTCTACATCCATGATTAACTATAAAATCTATAGTCTTTTATACACCGTGACCATAATATTATTTAGTAAAAATAAGCTCATCTCTATATTAACATCTATAAAAAATTAATAAACACCGTTTGTTTGTTCAAGATTTTTCTTTTTACAATTTTCTATTTTCCATTCTGTGCTTTTTTGCAAGCATAAACACACTGCGACCAAAAACCTTTTTTATTGACAAATATACATATACGCTGCAAAAGTTTTACATTCCTGGATGAAAAGCACAGGAAATATCGAAGAAAAAAAAAACTTCATCCATCTATGGGTGTGGCTTTCTTTTTTTCTATTATTCAACTCATTACCGGAAAGCTTTTTCTTACAAACCAAAACTATTGCTGTTATTTTTATTGTTGGCTGGGGAAATATGAATGCAAAATAATTATTTCTCTCCGATTATCTATTTCCCGGAAAAAGGAACATATTCCAAAGTATTCAAAGTACAACTGCGCTGCAAAAATACAACGGCATTAAGGGTTACGAGGTTGCTATTCAGTGGAATATATTGAATTTTCTGAATTATCTTCGTCAATAAGATGCCCACTGGATCCGACAAGAGAATATTCACACCAGCAATATTGTTAAAATCATCGTTACATGTCCCGATGATTTTCTTCCGTTCCTCCACATTCCAAATTATACGAAACGTCATAGAATAAAGTTGTTGCGAGAATCGAACGACGAACGAGCTAATGGAGTCTCCCCATACGAGCGGTATAGAAAGCACATCCAGCACAATTTCAATCCAACTCTCAACTCTCTTAGTAAAAGCATATATTTAACAATAATACACATATTACACTAGCACAACAACTAGGTGCATGTTATTAGTAATTACCCGACTATTTCATAAACAATATTGTCCTCTGGCGAATAACCGCAAAAGTTCAAACCACCCAATAATTATGAAAAGACAATAATAAAAGAATACAAATTAAACATAATTTACTTTGCAGCACAATTACAAAATTCTCCGGTCGAAGATTTGACGGAGGCTTCTCGATGCAAAATGAATAGACGACTTGACGTCGAAAATCAAGCCAATTATTTATTCGCAGCCTGATATGCTCAAAAATTACATTTTAACACGTTAGTCACCCAGCGCGAAAGTATTTATAGATCTAGAAGATAATCGAAGACGTCTGCAAATACATACCAATACAACTTTCATATCATTAGGAGACTCGTCAATCATCCGAAATATAAATGAATAGAAATTATATTTTTATAATTTTTATTTTATGATTATTCTATATACCCTATATTTATATTTAAATGCCTATTTCATCAAATTTCTATTCAACTTGAACGAGAAAAATGTCACGCATATGTGTGACGACGAGGGAGGAAAGACAACGAACGCAATACGCTTCCTATCCACGATAATCTTCCAACTACTGCAAGAGCAGATTTCGATTCAACTCATACTGCCCGGTAACCAGGGTTGCCAATAATATTTTTGAAAAAACTGGAAGATTGCTCTTAAAAAAACTGGAAGAAAACTGGATCCTGTAAAACCTTTATTTTAAGAAGACCGGCTATGATTTATCTAAATTGATTTTTTTTACTCATTCCAATGCTTGAGAAATTGATTTTTTTTATGCTTCGTGTAGTGTTTTATAAAACGTGTAGTTCATAAAACTGTAACTGTAATTACTGTGAAACAATATTTGAGGAATGGTTTTATTTGGGCGAAACTTGAAGAGTTTCGTATTTATCGCTTTATTAAATCCATAAAATCGCTGATAGAAGAGCGTAGCGTATAGTTCGATACCTCAAAAAGGCACAGATCAGCATGAGATGCGAGGTAAAATACCAAAAACAACCTCTCATAATGTTATTTCAATACTCAAAAAACCACAAACAACGGTATTGAGAAGCTATCTTTCTCATTTTTTTGGTACTATTCATTGCTAATTTACATATTATATTAGAGTTGTACAAACCTAATTTCGGTATCAAGATCAATATGAGGGACCCTTAAATATTTCCTCTAGCTCGAGAAAGTACTTTTGAAAAAATATGCATAGTATGCTTTCTTGCAAAATATACACTATGGTTCACATGTATTTTATGCATGTTAGCTATCAGCTATTCAGGGGAGTTTGTTTGCATTAATTAAATTATTTATATTTAGAACTAAAACTCCTTCGAGTGACTATGAGAAACTAATATCCATTTGTTGTAAACGGAAGCAAGGTTACTTGGGTTTTATATTTATATCAATTAAAGACAATGGAAACCATTTACTCTATAACCTTCTGAACTTCAGAATGTTTTAGAGGATCTATAACATCTGATGTTTATATAAACTCAGAGCCTGCATAGCTCGCGGACTCTATGAACTATTTTGGGTAAGTTTTCTTTCTATGGACATTGTACCAGTCGGGAGTGGAATGATAGATCAATTGGTCTGAACTTCAGAATAGGTTGGGTATAAATTGAAACACAGTGTAGCACATTGATTCTTGGGTAGGCTGTTAAATAAAATTAACAATTAAGTGATACCCTGTTTTTAAAGTAGTTTGATAAGTTTCCACCATTCGAGAAAGCTCTTCGTTTTGGAATTTTCGACAAAACACCGACCGATCGAACAAAATGGGAAACCCCGAATTACAACCTCGCCTGTCGTAGAAAAGAGAGATCGATCCAAGGTCGAATGATAAATGTAAGAAAATAAAATTACATAAGGGATAGGAAGAGGGAGGGACAGATAATACTTATCATTGTAAATTTATTTTACATAAAATGGATAAAACTTGGGCACACATATGAAAAAACTGGATAAAACTGGACGATATTCCAAAAAACTGGAAGATTTTAGGGTTCAACTGGATGACTGGATCGAGAAAAAAAACTGAAAGAATCCAGTTTAAACTGGAATATTGGCAACGCTGCACATGAGCGAATAACAAAGGCGCTCCCCCTCGGTAGCGATCGCGATCGGACCTTGGATCGATCTCTCTTTTCTACGACAGGCGAGGTTGTAATTCGGGTTTTCCCATTTTGTTCAATCGGTTGGTGTTTTGTCGAAAATTCCAAAACGAAGAGCTTTCCCGAATGATGGAAACTTATCGAACTACTTTAAAAACAGGGTATTACTCTATTGTTAATTTTATTTAACAGCCTACCCAAGAATCAATGTGCTACACTTTGTTTCAATTTATATAAATATCGGATGTTCCAAACCATTCTGAAGTTCAGACCAATTGATCTACCATTCCACGCGCGACTGTTACAATGTCCATAGAAAGAAAACTTACCCAAAATAGTTAATAGAGTCCGCGAGCTATGCAGGCTCTGAGTTTATATAAACATCAGATGTTATAGATCCTCTAAAACATTCTGAAGTTCAGAAGGTCATAGAGTAAATGGTTTCCATTGACTTTAATTGATATAAATATAAAACCCAAGTAACCTTGCTTCCGTTTACAACAAATGGATATTAGTTTCTCATGGTCACTCGAAGGAGTTTTAATTCTAAATATAAATAATTTAATTAATGCAAACAAACTCCTATAAATAGCTGATCTTGAGCCTGTAAAAATAAACGAATTTATAAAAAAAAATAGCTGATAGCTAACATGCATAAAATGCATGTGAACCATAGTGTATATTTTGCAAGAAAGCATACTTGCATATTTTTTCAAAAGTACTTTCTCGAGCTAGAGGAAATATTTAAGGGTCCTCCATATTGATCTTGATACCGAAATTAGGTTTGCACAACTCTAATGTAAGATGTAAATCTGCAATGAATAATACCAAAAAAAATGAGAAAGATAGCTTCTCAATACCAAAGTAATACTTGAGCAACGTTGTTTGTGGTTATTTGAGTATTGAAATAACATTATATGAAGTTGTTTATGGTATTTTTTTGTATTTTACCTCGTATCTCATGCTAATCCGTGCCTTTTTGAGGTATCGAACTATACGCTACGCTCTTCTATCAGCGATTTTATGGATTTAATAAAGCGATAAATACGAAACTCTTCAAGTTTTGCCCAAATAAAACCATCCCTCAAATATTGTTTCACAGTGATTACAGTTACAGTTTTATGAACTACACGTTTTATGAAACACTACACGAAGCATAAAAAAATCTATTTCTCAAGCATTGAAATGAGTAAAAAAATCAATTTAGATAAATCATAGCCGGTCTTCTTAAAATAACGGTTTTACAGGATCCAGTTTTCTTCCAGTTTTTTTAAGAGCAATCTTCCAGTTTTTTTCAAAAATATTATTGGCATCTCTGCTGATGCCAATAATATTTTTGATGATGTGATGTGATTTTTGCTGAAGGATGGTCAGCGGCGTTTTGAGCGGTGAGCGATTTTTTTCGTCCCTGGTGACTACAATCAATGAAGGTAAACAGTTCGATGGCTCCAGACAGCTTACATTAATTGGTTTGAATATTTACACGAAATAACTTCTATCTTTGCAAAAAAAATTAAAAATCCGTGGATTCCTGGGAAGTCATCGGATTAACACGAAAGAAAATCCTACAGATTTGAACTGCGATTTATTGGCCATTGGCGTGTACTAGTTCGATCTTCTCGTATCAAAGAATAGTTCGGTTGAAAATGACCAAAGAATTAAATTTATTTATTTCAAAATTAATCATATTCATATATCATTTCCAATAATGCAAGCATTGCTAATAAATAAGCAGTTATAATTCTTCGAAAAATATACTTATTTACATATAACTGATTGAATTTGACGGGGAAATTTACCTAGTTTTATTAACCCCCCAAAATAAAGTCATGTACAATCCAAATACAGTTGAGAAGCCTTATACATAGCGAAGAAATCTAGCTATTATCGACTCCAAGGTATCTGAAGTAAAACGCAAGCACTCACCACGTGCACCACCGAGGGAAAGTAAAACTGCAAATGCTAGAAAAGGAATGGTAGAAATAAGGAACAACCATGTGCGTCATTCAATCCACTGACAAAAACTTGTCTCGCAATAAGTTTCAAAGTAAATCAAAAGCATGGTATAGCCAAAACAATAACACAGCTGAAAATCAGAATTAATAAAATTCATAGTTGCCTTGTTAACCTCCGGAAATCAGACGAATGCCCTGTCGCTCGATTCACATTAAAGTCAATTCGTTTTCAACCTTGAAGACTTCTAGGCGGCGAACACATCGCCAGACTTTAAAAGCATCAAATTGTGTCAATGAAAGAAATGCAAGATATCGATATTGAGATTTTTAGAGGCGAATGAACTTCCAAGTTTAAAGCCTCTTAAAAACAAACAAAGAAAGAAAGAAGATATTGAGAAAAATTTCCGCGATTTTTTCCAATGCTGCTGGTCCACCCATCCTTGAAGTGTCTCTTCGGCCTTGCGAAATTTCGTGAGACGTTTTGTTTTATCTGTCTGAAGAATTCCTCCGTTCAGAATTTCTACTCCGGATTCCAGCGGAAACCGGTTAGCAGCCAGCCAAAGATTGTCGGTGTGAGTGACGCGCGCGTGCTTTGATTTTCGTGCCCCATTAATTGCTTGCCATAATTGTGAGCCAAAAGGCATCTCTCGTTAATTCACTTTCCCCCGTTTTGTCAATCAACCTTTTACCGCTCTCGTTGTATCTGCTCGCGCATATCTTTAAGTATTTGTTGGCCAAATATCAAAATAAATGCGCTCGCGCGTTTCAAAGATTTGAAAGGCCCAATTCTCTGCGTATCAGAATGATAATGTATATATTAACTAATCTTGTCCAGCACCAATCGTGATTTTTCTGAAGATTTATTCCGCAAAACATATCAACTTTTGATTCAGTCTTGCTGCGGCGCACAAAACCGTGTAAAATGTGTGCCGGGAAAGCGGCAAAGCACACTTGGCGTACTTTCAAGCGTACCCGGCGCTGACCAACCGGACATACAATACATCCCGCAGCAGCATTTTTGGAAGAGTGTGAGAAAAAGAGTTAAAAGAGCTTATAGAAGAAGGTAGTAGTAATTGCGCTGACGTTATGCTGTTTTGCGCTCTCTCACCGCCGGGATCGATCCATAATCATTGCCAGTAACCTGCTCTGTTTCGTAGAAGCCACGTCCGAGCGTCTGCTGATGCGTATGATGATAGTGGTGTCCGCTGCCGTTCAGCGCTTCACGGGGCAACCGCTCATAGCTGTAAGCGGGACCTTTCGATGCATCCTCTCTTTCCTTCCCTGCACCGAGAAACTCAAAAATGGTCCCCATTGATTGCACAAAATCACCGAACTTCATCACGCGAGACAATAGCGATTCTTAGGTATCTCAAAAAACGAACAAACGAACAAAACCAATTCTATCGACGGACAATCAAAACTATTCAAGTTTTCTAACGCGACACGCTCGCCATCGATTCTCATCGGCTACTGAACCAAATCAAATCTTTAATCAGCATTTTATGATATAATTATTACTATTCCGTACCCCGAGGTAGCTAGGCGCTGGAACGTATGGAACTGCTTTGCTTCTGAAGGTGATTTTTTCCTTAATTTGACTGCAAAGCTCCCGAATCACTTGCCCACATCGACTCCAATCTCACAGATAGAACATAATTCACGGGAAATTTATCACTTGCGCACACTGTTTGATCCTGTCAATAAATTGTACAATGTCCGATTTAAGCACAACTCCGTTTCATTCACCGTTTATGACACCGTTTGAAAGACACTTGGCAGGATCATTTAGATTGTGTACCTGTGCACCGATTGCCAGATATCAATGCGTATGGAACGGGACTATTAATTGAACACGCGACGGAAAAGCTCGCGGATCAATTCTTTTCTGACAACATCACCTCAAAACAACACACAGCAAGGCAGAGCACGGATGGAACCAACACAACCCGGTACGCGTGCGTGTGTGTTTATTTACAACCAAATTTACAATCCCGGCATCTGTGGGATGACAGTAGGGCGTCAGAAAACGCCGTAACCCGATAAACATCGAATCGTTTTCGGCACGGAAGTAATTTTATGGGGTATTTTGACGTAGGACTACGTCTTTCATTTCTATACCGGGGTGTAAAATCAAAGTTTCGAAAACGAAAGCGTTACGCCGGAGACCGAGATTTTGAGTGTTAATAGCTCCTAAACAACTGAACGAATTGGTATGATAAACACTTCATTCGAAAGATAAAATGTCTACGCGTTCTATACTTGTTACTTTCTGATCCAAAAACTTGTTTCAATAGTCTTAAATTTGCTTTCAAAATAGGCTATTGAAATCACCAATCGGTATATAAGCGAGCGCCGCTCGGAAATCCACTCAGTTCTAATTGAACAGCGATTGGAGCATGTTGTCGCTGTTGTGGTGAAGCTCTTCATTTATCATGAAAGCGCGGATGAACGGTGTCACCAAGAGCCTGTTTGTGCACCTTAGACCAGAAGGGAATCCATCAGGAGGAGAGTGATGCTACAAACGGTTCCCCGGGAAGATCTCGAAGCAGCCGCTACACACACACATACACGCACGAAATTCTTTCCGTTTGGATCGAGAAAGATCCGGAAAATAATCTGCCAGTTCCTCTAGGAATTTAAAAATACATTCATGTGAAAGAGTTTATTTGAATGTTTTCTATCCATGTAACACTGTGACCAAATATGTTTCAATCAAGTGCTATTAACAGATGGTTATCGAGTTAGCATTAACCACTGGTGGGCTTCCAGTATCGAGGAAAATGTGGAAATATCTAATCGTTACTGAAAATAATCTGCCAGTTCCTCTGGAAATTTAAAATTACATTCATATGATAGAGTTTATTTTAATGTTTTCTATCCATGTAACACTGTGACCAAATACATTAGGTTTTGTGATTTTTCAATCAATCGCAATCAACAGGATAACTTCTGAAGATTATTCTTCCCCATCAGTAGGATATTTCCGTATCCAATATTGGATGCATAAAACCTTGTGCCTCCAACGTAACGCTCTCGTTTTCGAAGTTCTCCAAATATTCATTCATTCAGAATGAATTCAGATTCAACTTCATACAAATGATCTCAAAATCAACGATAGTCCTACGTCACCCTTGCGGTTATACCATAGATATAACCCACTTCCTGTTTTTTAATTACGTGAGTTTTTTACCATTAGGGTCTGTCCACATACCACGTGGACAACTTAAGGGGGGGTAGGGAGTACGAGTTCTGCATTTTCAAGTTTTTTTAAACTTTCTACCCTTAGTACTTTGTATTTTTCAATAGAAGGGTTGAGCTGCCTAAGAGTGCTTCCGGTTGAACATCCATACTTTTCTCATACAATTTGTTGAATTTCTTCGGTGTAATGTATACTTTGAGAGTAACTCACATAAATATCATTGATATCTCGGGACATACGCAAAAGTACGCATTTCTCTTCTTTTCTAATATATCTGCGCACTTTCCTTGTGATACTTGCAATCAAACGTTGTACATCTGTAGTATCAATTTCTTTTGTAAGTTTGTCCCAAAGTTTTACCATCTTTGCTGAGTTATTAGCTATTTTACCAATCTTCTTAAACTTCCGCTTCATGATTATCTAATATTATTCTATGGGACGGAATTGAGGGCAATTGGGTGGATCTAGGTTCTTGTCAATGAAATTTACCCCAATGTCACGATCTACTAAACAACCTTCCGCCGGAGTGGTATTTCGCAAAATCAAGCCAAAACTTCACAAGCCCTTTGTGTGTTCTTATGAAAGGAAATCAGTGTTTCCTGAGGCATTCTTCTTTGTACAACGTGGATTCCACCAAACAAACAAGACTGTCAAACAAACAAGACTGTCAAACAAACAAGACTGTCAAACAAACAAGACTGTCAAACAAACAAGACTGTCAACTGCGTTTCAATTCACGTTACCTTACCACCTTACCACGTTGAATGTTCAATGTAAGTAGGTAAGATTAATTTTCTTCTCTCGTCTTCCATTTAGAACAATTTTTGACTCGTAGCACGAATAGCAGTGAAACTTCCTCCACCGGAAGAGATCTACGTTATTATCAAATCGCTATCGAAAAATTCGTGTAGCGATCACTGATTAAAAAAAAATAAAAGCACACGAATTTTAAGTGGACAATGCTTCAACCTTTGAGTTGAGACCGATTTTTTTCCATTTTAAGTAGAGGATCAAAGCATGTCCAAGAACGTTAATCAGCGAGTTGGTAGTACCCAAAAGTCCAGGAGAAAACTATAGATTTTATTACATATTTTTCAATGTATCATCCTTACACCTTACCAAAACCTCTTATTCCTTTGCACCAGTTTTACCTCTTGTTTGGCATTCAAATTAAAATTTCCGTTGAACACCTTCACAATGCTTATAGCTCCACAGTTTTCCACCTGCTGGCCCTTGACAATAGTCCAGTATACCTCAACCAGACTAAGGTTGACCCGGATATCGCTTCTTGGGAACCAAAGCGATGTCGTTGTACTTCATAAACTGTCATATCTTAATAGTGATAGTTTGCCAAGACCGGTAAAAAAAAAGCATATAATCTCACGTTAGATGAAAACACATTTTCTGAAGGAACTCTTTTTGAGAAAAAATCCTGGTTCATTATTGCAGGAGTTACGAAAAGTTCATTTTTAGTATGCAGCTTTTTCTGGAATTGAACAATTTTTTATGTTGTGTTTTCTTGGGTACTTTGCAGATCTAACGAGGTATTAATTTTTTTGTCCAGTAACCGTATTTCGTCAGCTAATTTTCGTAGGGCATCCTTGAGCATTTGTTGAGAGACAAGTTGTACCGAACCGTAACGCGAAGTAAAATCTGGAAGCAAATTCCAGATTTTACTTCGCGTTACAGTTTGGTACAACTTGTGGCTCAACATTTCTCAAACCACACCTTCATTTGTTTTTCGAATTTAGGATTACGAAGCTCGGGCCATTTTCTCCGTGTCTGTCGATGGCGCCTTTGCCTTTGCTTCGATTTCCGGGTTCTCTTTCGATGGTCAGAACTTCACCCAATGGACAGCAGGCTTTCGGGCTATGATTCTCTAAAAATTGTTGAGCTCCCACTCCTTGCGCACACATGCGCTCTGGCAAATGAGCACGTTCCGAAACACAGATGAAATGTTTGGTTGTCAGCGCTGTTCTTACGCAGAGATTTGCACCCAGTGTTAAGCTTAGTTTTACGCTAAAATTTGCGCCGTGCTTGCGCCGTATTGCTATACTGCGCGCTTGAATCTGGATTGCTCTCTCTGTTGAGATATTTTTCTTCACACAAGCGTATACCGTTCAAATGGGGGGGCGCTGTTGTTTTTATGCTTTACTTAGAATGAACGAAGACAAAGCGGGCGCTAGAATTTGATGTGTATGTGTGTATGTATAGAATGAGGCGCGCATCACACAAATGAGAAGAAATGTTTAGTATCTGAGTTCTGCGCCGGGTACATTTTGTGCTGCCGTGCTTATGAGTTTTGTGCTCTTCGCACCAAGAGAGAATACAAGTTTTCTTTAAGCGCGCGCTGATGAAAATTAAACTCAAGCGCAGCGCTGCGTTTGTTTTCTGAAGACTGGTTGCCACATAGAAGTTGTATTAAGGTATGAGATTTAGAATGACAGCATGCGCCAAATAAAAAAAATCTGTTCTTAACCTATAAATGATATTTTGATGCGGAATTCAACAACGGAAAAATGAAGACTACATGAATGCAATTTGAAAAAAAAACCAAGAGCGATACGAGTTAATTCTTGGGTAAGGTTAGTAAAAAACTCAAAGGACAGAAAAAACCACGACTTCTAATAAATCCAATTTGTTTTTTTTTACAAAACCGTTCTTTTTAATTGAGATTACAATTAGAATAAAACGAGATTAACCTTACAGTTGCTGTAATATAAAATAAGCTTTAAATATAGGTGCAATTCAATTATTACCTTGACCCGAAAAATGGAAAAATATCCACGTGGACAAAAGGAGAGGGGTTTAGTAAATGTCCACGCTTGTCCATGGAGGGGGAGGGGGAGTGTAAAATCGTGCTTTTTCTGTCCACGTGGTATGTACTTCTCATCCAGTTTATCGAATCAGTAGTGAAGTTTTCTAATTTTTACTCCAGAAATATTGATGAATAAAAATTCTAATCAAGACGGACACTCCACCGAAGGGAAAGACAAACATTTTGTTTTGAAAACAGTTTGATTATCTCTCCTTTTTTTGACAGATGCCCACTAGCTACGTTTGCATGTCCGACCAGATATCATGGACAAATCAGCACTATTTTAGACATGAAAAAGTGAGAAGAATTACAAGCCCTTCTAGGTGATTTTAGTCTAGTCTTTTCGTTCGATCATTTTTAAGGCCTATTTGAAAAGCTCCAAAACTTATGGAGTACATAAACTTCAATGTTCAGTTAGTGTCCATCTTTTCCACCCCAGATGTCCATCTTTCCCGCCAAGTGTCCATCTTTCCCGACTCAATCTTGTTTTTTCAAAGATGCCGGGCAATTTCACTACCAATTTGTGGTGAGATAGATGTATATTTTTTGTGAAATTCACGAAAAAAAAATAACTTTCACTTAAAGTGTCCGTCTTTACCACCCTTCCGGTGCGATAAGTACTTATAGCGAATTCGTTTTTTTTTCAGTTTCAACCTCAATGCCACACTAACTGCTCTCAAAACGTTTTTTTATTCACTCAGTTTCAACCTAGTGTCGCACTAGGTTCGCCCCGAAAGCTGTTAGTTTCGCACTGAGAGGTTTCACGGGTTGACACTCGGGTTCACCAATACAACTATACTGAACTGTCAAGTTCCGAGTAATGTTTTGGAAAATCTAAAAATAAAGACTATGAAAATGGAAAACCTGCTGTTTTTGCTTTCGTATTATTGGAATTGTAATCCAATTTGGATTCTGATTTCGAAGAGTTTATTCGCGTAGACGGCATTAAGCTTCGTGCGCTTTTATTGGGAGACGAAAATAATGATGGATATTCAGGTGGAGTAAACATGCTTTCAAAATCAAATAATGAATGAAAATTTACTTTGACGTATCAAATATTTATTTTATGTGATGAAATAAGAGGTTTTTATCGATATCGCAGAAACATATTGAAAGAAAACCGTGGCTAATGATGATTTTATATTATAATAATAATTATTTGTGGAACAAATAGGAAATGCATCAACAAATGGTTAAGTGAGTGTCAGGACTACATGTGTTAGGTAATCAAACAATATGAAGTAAAAATTTCCATTCAAACTTTTATTTTTGACGTAGGACTACGTCTTTCATTTCTATACCGGGGTGTAAAACCAAAGTTTCGAGAACGAAAGCGTTACGCTGGAGACCGAGATTTTGAGCGTTAATAGCTCCTAAACAACTGAACGAAATGGTATGATAAACACTTCATTTGAAAGATAAAATGTCTACGCGTCATATACTTGTTACTTTTTCATCCAAAAACTTGTTTCAATAGTCTTAAAATTGCTTTCAAAACAGGCTATTGAAATCACCAATCGGTATATAAGCGAGCGCCGCTCGTAAACCCACTCAGTTATGATTGAACAGCGATTGGAGCATGTTGTCGCTGTTGTTGTGAAGCTAATTTCGTTTATCATGAAGGCGCTGATGAACGGTGTCACCAAGAGCCTGTTTGTGTACCTAAGGCCAAAAGGGAATCCATCAGGAGGAGAGTGATGCCACGGTTCCGTTTGAAACATCGGAGCAGCCGCCACACACACATACACGCGCGGAATTCTCGTTGCTATCATCGTTGCTGAAAAATAATCTGCCAGTTCCCCTGGGAATTGAAAAATACATTCATGCGAAATAGTTTATTTTAATGTTTTCTATCCATATAACACTGCAACCAAATACATTTGGTTTTGTTATTTTTCAATCAATCGCAATTAACAGGAAAGCTTCTGAATATTTTTTTCCCCATCAGTGGAAACTTTCGTATCCAATATTGGATGCATAACATGAAAAACGGAAAATGTTTCACATCGCGAAAATCAAGTCATTTTCGAGCGATTATTTGTTTTCTACTCATATAATGCTTCGACCAAATACATTTCGTTTTGGATTTTTTCAATCAAGTGCGATCAACGTAAGACCACGTCTTTCGGCAATTTATTAGAGGTGCAATGAATCTTTAGGAATTCCCGCTCTACGCGCACTGGTAAACAATGTTTACTCAACAATTTCTCAAACTAGAAATGGGTGTTGTGAGAAAGGATTAGCGAACGCGAAAACGACAAACGGGAGAAAGATACGTTTGGAGGTTGAAGGAAATTGGCAGAAAACTTCTTCATTCTATCATTCAAATAATGTGATTCATAGCACATCGTTTTGCCAGAAAGAGATTATTAATGCTCAAAGGAGGAATCGAGTCCTCCGAGGAAATTACCCAGCGCAAATTAGAGCCGACTATCGATTGCGGCATTCGTACACAAATAATTTTATAATGCAGTTTCACCAAAGTGATTTCTTCGGATATATTCACTACATCATGTCATGTATTTCATATTCTTCATAAGGAAATCCATATCCATGGCACCTATCGGTAACGAATTATTATCGAAACCACGATTTTCGCTAAATGCTCCTTTCAGTTCGGCCTGTAAAAAACTTTTCTGTACTCTAATCCATCAAATTTGGAGCCCTGAAAAGGGCTGTTGATTATATGCTAAGCTAATATAGCACGCTCTCCTCGGATACGATGGGCCAGCTGGATGTCCTTGGGCATGATGTGACGCGTTTTGCATGGATAGCACACAAATTGGTATCTTCAAATAAGCCTCCTGCAGCGTCATAACCGCGGAACTTTGGAAGCGCAAGTTGGTTTTGAAGTCCTGAGCAATTCCACGAACCAAATGCTGCAAAGGTAGCTTGCGGATCAGCAATTCGGTCGATATCTGATAGCGACGAATTTCATGCGAAGTTCCCGGTCGATAGCGATGTGGCTTCTCCACCTATCCTGCTACTGGTGCGCTTATCCGAGCTGACTTCGTGTGCCTTACCACCGAATGACTAACGAGCTGTCTGCGAAAGACTAACGAGCTCGAGTCCTCATGGTGCGAGAGTAGAGTAAGAAATGAACGAAAGCAAAGGAAGCGTCATTTTATAAACCATAAAAGTATAGAATCTAAATCCCACCCTTATTATATTCGTGAGTATACAGTAAGCTTATACAATAAAGAGGGTGGGGTTTACATTCGATTCTTTTATGTTTTATAAAATGACACTTCCCTTGCTTTCGTTCATTTCTTACTCTACTCTCGCACCGTGAGGACTCGTTTCATCGGGACTAAGCAGACAGCTCGTTAGTCTTTCGGTGGTAAGGCACCACGAAAGCAGCTCGGATAAGCGCATCAGCCGCAGGAAGCGTGAAGAAGCCACATCGCTATCGACCGGGAACTTCGCATGAAATTCGTCGCTATCAGAAGTCGACCGAATTGCTGATCCGCAAGCTACCTTTGCAGCTTTTGGATCGTGGAATTGCTCAGGACTTCAAAACCGACTTGCGCTTCCAAAGTTCCGCGGTTATGACGCTGCAGGAGGCTTATTAGAAGATACAAATTTGTGAGCTATCCATGCAAAACGCGTCACATAATGCCCAAGGACATCCAGCTGGCCCATCGTATCCGAGGAGAGCGTGCTATATTAGCTTAGCATATAATCAACAGCCCTTTTCAGGGCTCCAAATTTGATGGATTAGAGTTCAGAAAAGTTTTTTACAGGCCGAACTGAAAGGAGCATTTAGCGAAAATCGTGGTGTCGATGATAATTCGATACCGATAGGTGCCATGGATATGGATTTCATAATGAAAAATATGAAATATATGACATGATGTAGTGAATATATCCCCATATCGAAGAAATCACTTTGATGAAACTGTTTACCGTTTGTCGTTTTTAATTGTTGGGAAAGGGCATTATTTCTGCTGACTAAATTCCAAGAAAAAATCCATTCTATCTTTAAGCGTGATTCATTCTGCTTCGGATCAACGGAACAGTATGATAATCATTTCATACAAAAGATAAAATGTCCAAGAGTTATATGATTGCTATTTATTGAATCGAAAAATTGTTTCAATAGCTTAATGATAGCTTCGAAAACAGGTTATTGAAATCATTCGTATCCGTATGTAGCGCGCCCACTTGGAAACCCATAATTCTTATTGGAATGTGAGATGGGGAAGCTCATACTTACGTCTATGCATTATGCTGTACACTACAGACTTTTTTTCTCCGTACTGATTAAGAAGCCGACCGAACTATCGGTCGACAAGTCAGTCTGCAGTCGGCGGGGGCTCTTAATTTCGTTTTTGCAGGTCGAACCGAAAAAATTTCAGTCGAGTTAACTCTTTTTTACAGTAATGCTTTTGAATCCGGACACTTTGCATTACATTCAATATCATACCACAGCCATAACATTTTTTTCATGTTGAATTTATGCGATTAATAGTTGCTAACATAGTTACTGATAGTTTCTTGATAGTTACTTATCAATCGCATTAATTCAACATGCAGAAAATGTTGTGGCTGCGGTATGGTATTAAATGTAACGCAAAGTGTCCGGATTCAAATACATTACTGTATACTTACTTCGATGTTATTCGTTTCTCTCTCAGGGTAAGCAACGAATATAATAAGGGTAGGGTTTAGATTCTATACTTTTATGGTTTATAAAATGACGCTTCCTTTGCTTTCGTTCATTTCTTACTCTACTCTCGCACCGTGACGACTCGTTTGTTTGGGACCAAGCAGATAGCTAGTTAGTCTTTCAGTGGTAAGGCACACGAAAGCAGCTCGGATAAGCGCACCAGCCGCAGGATAGGTGAAGAAGCCACATCGCTATCGACCGGGAACTTTGCGTGAAATTCATCGCTATCGGAAGTCGACCGAATTGCTGATCCGCAAGCTACCTTTGCAGCTTTTGGATCGTGGAATTGCTCAGGACTTCAAAACCGACTTGCGCTTCCAAAGTTCCGCGGTTATGACGCTGCAGGAGGCTTATTCGAAGATACAAATTTGTGTGCTATCCACGCAAAACGCGTCACATCATGCCCAAGGACATTCAGCTGGCCCATCGAATCCAAGGAGAGGGTGCTATATTAGCTTAGCATATAATCATCGGCCCTTTTCAGGGCTCCAGATTTGATGGATTAGAGTTTAGAAAAGTTTTTTGCAGGCCAAACTGAAACGAGAATTTTCGTTTGGATGCCATACAGCATCGAGAAAATTCCGGAAAGATCTAATCGTTGCTGAAAAATAATCTGCCAGTTCCCTGGGAATTGAAGAACACATCCATGCGAAAGAGTTTATTTTAATGTTTTCTAATTATATGGCGAAAACAGCGACCAACTACATTTGATTTCGTAATTTTTCAATCAAGTGTAATTAGCTGGAAAGCTTCTGAAGATTATTCTTTCCCATCAGTAGGATATTTTCGTATGCAATATTGGATGCATAACATGAAAAACGGAAAATGTTTCGTATCGCGAAAATTATATAATTTTCAATCGATTATTGCTCAGTCGCCGAAATTTTCATACTCAGAGAGTTCATTCTCCTCTAGTTTGCCTTCCAAATTGCCATCGTAAACCACACCTTCTCTCGATTCAATCACGCACGAAAAGCATACTGAAATGATATTCTGGTGGTGAAACCCATTCATTTTTCGTGAGGCGTCGTGCACAAATTACGTAACGCGATAAGGGGGGAGGGGGTAGATGTTGCGTTACTTTCTGTTTATTAGAGATAGGAAATTGCGTTACGAAAGGAGGGGGGGAGAGAGGTGGTTCAAAATTCGGATTTTTAGCGTTACGTAATTTGTGCACGACGCCTGAGGACTTCGACAAGACAACATCGTTACTGAACGAGCTGAACGGCGAGGGATCGAGGTATTCATTACCTGGCCTGACCTGACCTGAAATGCAATCAGTTTGTTTTAACTGTGAGGGAGCGCAGAAAAGCCGATGCTGATACTCTCGTGACCAAGAGAGTATCAGCATCGAAATACGGTTCCTCGGGAAGACATAGAAGCAGCCGCCACACACACACATACACGCGCGCAACTCTTTTCGTTTGCTGGTTATCGAGAGGAAACCTGGAAAGAAATGATCGTTGCTGAAAAATAATCTGCCAGTTCCCCTTGGAATTGAAAATTACATTCAAGCGAGTTTATTTTAATGTTTTCTATCCATATAATACTGCGACCACATACATTTGGTTTTGTGATTTGTCAATCAAGTGCAGTTAGCAGGAAAGCTTCTGAAGATTATTCTTCAGAACAAGGTTTTTTGTATCCAATATTGGATGCATAAAACCTTGAGTCTCCAACGTAACACTCTCGTTTTTGAAGTCACCCAAATATTTATTTATTCATTCATTCAGGATGGATTTAGATTCAACTCCAAACAAATGATCTCTAAATCAACGATAGTCCTACGTCACCCTTGCGGTTATACCATAGATATAACCCACTTCCTGTTTTTTGCACTGCACTTGGCCCTTCTGATCTGATAGAGAATAATTTACCTCCCAAACACTAATATCACCACCAGACGTCGACACTGTACATTTATCGAGACTATATAACGCACACCAACAAACCACCGCATTCGTTAAACTGAAAACGTTTTTTTTATTACAGAGTCAGAGTTGCACTAACTCAGTTTTAAAAACGAATTCGCTATTACCCTCATCGCCCGATGGTGTCAGTATCGCAAGAGAGATTACTTATAGTGTAGTACATTTTCGTAAACGGCTACTGTCAAAATTTCAACCGAATCGGACTCGTAGTTTTGTTTTGACCGTTTGTGGAAGCGGGCGTGCCCGTGGATTTTAGAAAAATGAAAAAAATGAAAACTCCGCCGTCGCAACAGCCAAATTGGTCGAATTGCACTACGAACTGCTGCCCATCCACCGTATTCTCCAGATTTGGCCCCGTGTGGATTTTTTTTCCAAACTTGAAAATGTCACTCGCCGGCCAGAAATTTGAGTCGAATGAGGAGGTCATCGCCGTCACGGAGGCTTAAAGAAGTGGATTAAAGAAGTTGGTGCTTCGCTGGGTCAGGTGTATCGAGCGAAAAGGAGACTATGTAACTAATTAACTATTATCGGACTGCCCTCGTATGTCAAAAGAGATCCAATAATCAGGAGTGGAAAAAATGTTACTTTCTATAAGAATCCACTACATAAAGAAAGTATCGTTATTAAAGGAAAAAATGACCAATAAGTAAAAATTAACGAACTGCATAATCCTAGCGTTCAATATTATAAGGACTCGAATGACATTTTGGCAGGAACTGAAATTTCAGTATTATTGAGATGTTCTAAACTTAATTACAATTCAATTTTACTTCTCATCGAATGTTAGGACTTTGAACACTAGACAATATTGTTTGAACTTTTTTCTTCCATTAAAACAACTGAAAATATGAATTACACAAACTGCAACATTTATTTCTTTTGGGATATCAGCGAGAGTCGTCTTTTCCTTTGCAATATAGAATGCAGCGATTTTTCCTCACATTAAGTAGAGTTCTGCGAACAAAACTATTCTTAACATACGTTTAATTCAATTCGTTTGTACATTACTATTCCTTCAGCTCGGTTCTCAGAATAAATCGCCGCAGAAAACGACTGCAACAGAAACAACCACTCAGGAAAGGTGTAGTAAGCTAAAAGTATTGTGATACGGTATTGTAATTCAAAGCGAAAACTATTATTCAAAATAAAAATTAACGTAATGCACCAGGCAAACGTATGTCGTCCGACGATCGCTAAAGTTCGGTCGGACGTTGCCAAATATTTGTATCCTATGTTTGAAACTAACCGGGCAATCAATGGAACACATATTTGCCTGCGAGACACCACCGTTTCCGACGGCGGGTCAGCGTGGCGATTTATCCTTGAACAGGTCTCGGGCACTGTTCTGCACCCAAACGTGAAACGAACTTACTCCAGCTGGACATTATTTTCGACACCGATCGGAAGGAGTCTCCGACGAACAACTCGATCGGAAATACCATTGGGCTTACCATGTGATGGTCGATATTTGAGTTTTTATCAGCTAGTGGTAGTTTGTGTTGATGTTTTGACGTAGAACTACGTATTTCAGGTAGGGTTACAAATCAGAAAACAGGTCAGCTTTTTATGAAATAAAGTTGACGTTAATAACTATTTCCTCTATGAATGAATTCTCATGTTTTGCATACCAATCGAATCAGAAATTCTCTTAGTTTTGTTTGGTATGCTATACATTACAATTCGCTAATATCTAAGCGGTTTAAATTCATGAAAACTAGAAGAACTTCCTTTTGACGTAGGACTACGTCTTTCATTTCTATACCGGGGAGTAAAATCAAAGTTTCGAAAACGAAAGCGTTACGCCGGAAACCGAGATTTTGAGCGTAAATAGCTCCTAAACAACTGAACGAAATGGTATGATAAACACTTCATTCGAAAGATAAAATGTCTACGCTTTTGTAGACCATTTACTTGTTACTTTTTGGTCCAAAAACTTGTTTCAATAGCCTTAAAATTGCCTTCAAAACAGGCCATTGAAATCAGCAATCGGTATATAAGCGAGCGCCGCTCGGAAATCCACTCAGTTATAATTGAACAGCGATTGAGGTACCATCGCAGGAATGAATGGATGTTTCCCTAACACAGACTTCAAAACCATGGAGCCAGGGGAAATCGGCATTGCAAAATAGATAGAAGCAGCAGGTACTTTCGTACTCGTTCGCGCTTTTACAAATCGGAATGTTTACCTAACACAGACTTCAGAACCATGGAGAATGGGGGAATCGGCATTGTAAAATAGATGCAAGCTGCTGATACTTTTGTACTCGTTTGCGTTTCTGCAAATCGGAATGTTTCCCTAACACAGACTTTAGAACCATAGACCCAGGGGAAACTGGCATTGCAAAGTAGATGCAAGCAGCGGATACTTTCGTACCCGTTTGCACTTTTGCAAATCGGAATGTTTTCCTAATACAGACTTCAAAACCATGGAGCCATAGAAAATCGGCATTGCAAAATAGATACAAGCAGCGGGTACTTTTGTACTCGTTTGCGTTTTTGCAAATCGGAATGTTTCCGAAACCAATAAGTTGGGAAGATCGGCATTCCAGATCTTTTTATACCCCCAGTACTTTTTATACCCCCATGTATTTTTACACTCCGGAATGCGTTTTGCTAACATGGTCTACAAAAGCGGGAACAAATGCAATGCTTCGGCTCGGTTATTCAAGACTGCATGTCCCTTCAGCTCACTGAACTTCTACGCAAACCGTTTGATGATTAGGCAAAATGTTGATAACTATTTGCTGCGATAACCACTGCCATATTGAATGAATTGACCTAAATTGGGATTTGTTTGCAATTGAATTCGTAAATTGTTTCATTCATTCACTAGTTTAATCAATAGCGATATCGTACCCAATGAGGAACATTCGAAGTGCCATTATTGCTAATTGAAAAAACACAAATAATTACTAAGCCAACGACAGTCCTACGTCGACCTTGCGGTTATATCATAGGTATAACCCATCCAAAGTTTTTTCCATACATTTGTTCTGCCGATGTGTGTGCTAACCCTACCCGTATTTCGACTGCTTATAACTCGAACATTTCTCAACATATCGGAAAGATGCTTGCATCAATTCATAGGTAATGTTTCTACGCGTCTATCACAATTAATAAAATATTATTTTTCATGAGATGAACAATTGAATAACTGTAAAATGTAAAGCGCTATTTAAACGCCCTAACTGCCATGTTTTGATTGGCCCGATTTACGGTTTTCCCAACACATACTTCAAAACCGATGTACCTGTGGAAATCCGCTCTGCAAATATTCATGCAAGTCGGGGGTATTTTTGTTCCTCCCTAGCTGTGTTTCCCTAACACGGACTTCAAAATTAATATGCCTGGGGGAATCCGCTTTGTAAATACATGCAAGTCGGAGGTATTTTTTGGTGTTGAGTACTTTTGTACTCGCTTGTCGTTGTGCAAACCGGAATATGTTTCTCTAAAACGTACTTTTAAACTGAGAAGCCTGGGAAAATCGCCATTCCAGATGAATGAACTTTAGCGGTTCGAGAACAACGCAAACACGAAGAACATAATCTATTACAAAAATTTCGATGCATTTTAAAATAATATTCGAAGTGGTAAACAAGTGGATTGCATAATATAATTGCGTAAATATGCGGTGGTGTCCTAGATACAACCCCTTACAATTTTTTCAACGTTTCTAATGGGAGTTTTCTTCCTTTTTCCGTTCCGTCACAAGTGGGACCCTAAGGTACGTCGCACCATGCAAAAATCGCTTGATCGTTTGTCTTGTTTATCTGCGACTGCTAGTGAAGGTAAGTTGAAGGATTTACACCTTTGACCAATTGGCTCTGATCGCATCTACCGGTAAGAACTTTGGCCAAGGGACGTAAATTTGAGAAGGCTTGCGGTCGCCGCAGCAGCTGTAATTTTAAGAACTAAAAAAAACTTACATTGGTTCCAATTTGATCAACGTTTGGTCCGGTGGATGGATGCTCGTTATACGGCTTATCTTGGTTACGTCCCGTTTGAAGCTCATCCTCCGAACGCAGATCACTTTGCTGGAACATAGAAAGAAACCCATATAAATGGTTGTTTTAGAAAAATAAACTTTTCCAAAATCTTTGTTTTTTTGCAGGCTAAGTACTTATCGGACTCCCTCGTATATCATACCTTTTTGAACACTTTTTCGATAGTAGCAGTAGACGTTCAGTCATTTACTGCCTGAACTTTCCTTGTAAAAGCCCTTTCCAATGATAGATTTCAAGCCTATTTGTAAGCTTTATGACACTTTTCAAGCCTGTTTATACACTTTATGTACCATAGACTTCTAGCTTAAATCATTCACATATCGTTGAGTGTCTACTCGGTATATCTGCATAATTCTCCACTGCAAGGCTTTTCAAGTCATGTCATGTGCATGTAATATTCCACAGGCGGACGATGATTGAAATTCCAAAGTAAAAGGTAAACTGTTGCCAAGCTTCGTCCAGGCCAGGGACGTTTGTGTACATTGAAGTTGTGGAATGAGCTTTGCCGACTGCTAAGAGCAATTCATCCTGCACCGCAAGTGACGTGAGATAACAAAGACACTTATTTTATTTTGAAATTACTCTTATTTTTAGTTCCTAACACCCCAGTTGGTAACAGAAGAGGGCACGACTTTGCATCTATTGTCACGTATTTTGAGTTTCTGCTAGGCCAACGCTGTTGAACGTTTTTAAAGATAGAAAGTCAGTTACATTTAAGTTACTTATAATTTTATTAAAGTTTCACGAAAACACCACCCTATGCGCAAGAACTAACTCCCATTTTGAAGAGAAATATTGTTCATTCTCTGGCAGACATGAACGCAGCCAAAAACATCGCATTTCATTATCCGGCATGCGAATTCATCCGACATAAACAAAAACAGTTCGAACAAACTTTATGCTCAATATTTACCGTAGCCGAAACTGAAATATATATTTGAAATTTATGACGGAACAACGAATGGTTATAAAGCTAACGCTTTCGCCGGAGGAAATAGTCGAAACGAAGTTGCATCGTTGTTGCGTGGAGGGATGTAGTGAAAGTTTTACCAACGTATCCCACCTACAGTTGCATCTCACGAAGCGCCACAAGCTGACCACGGTCAACGTGAAGACCGACAAAACTGACCACGTGAAATATTTCCACTGCCCGGAGCAATCATGCGTCTATCATGTACGAGCCAGCGGGGAGAAGTTTTTCACATCTTTTCGCAGCTTGAAGCAGCATTTCTTGAAGATGCACTCGGAGAAGGTAATAGTGATTGTTGATACATGAATTTTAAATCAACTAATTTATATTTTTGTTCAGAAATTTGTTTGCAATCATTGCGACGGCAAAAAATCATTCGCTACAGAATCACTCCTTAGAGCACATCAGACCAATTGCGGGCAATTGTTCGTTTGTAAAGTTTGTAGACTCTCGTATGAGAGTCGAGAGGCTTTGCTTACACACTGTCGACGAAAAAGTCATGGATATGAAGAACTCCTCGCAGATAAACTCGCCAAACGAAAAGTTGAAACGCAAAAACCAAAGTCTGTAAAAAGATTGAAAAAACCTTCACACATGACTATCATGGTTGAAGCAAAATTGCCCGTTTTAACGTTGACATGCAAAAAGTCACAAATGACTCAAACAGATCTGATGCAATCAGAAGATTCCATCAGAAGTGAATCCTCCACACAAACAAAGACCACCGAATTCAACCCAGCAACAATGGATAGCTTCTGTCAGACGAATCAAAATCTCCCTGATTACCCCTATAATGCTGCAGAGGAAGCAGCAGTATCCACAGATCCACAGTACCAAGTGACTTCATCGGAAACTCAAACGGATCAAATTTATGAAACAATGTTTCCAAACGAGGATCGCAGCGATCCGATGCTGTACTCTAACATGTATACCCAAACGTGTGAGGATATTTTCTCTGACCTTGAACTGGCTAGCATCGAAACCCAAACCAATTGGGACGGTCTGGGAGAGTTTCTAGTCTCAGCGGAAACGCAGACAAACGTTGATGTTAACGGCGCAGCGTCATCAAGTGAGCTGTCAAGGGGCAAAATTTCTTCTATCCAGACGCAAACCTCGGCCAGCATGGAGTTCCTTAATGCCATCAGCTCGGAGAGTAGCTCGATCCATACACAAACTTCCTGATATTATGCCGATGAGGATGACTACCACTTTGATTTCTAGTCGGATGCTGTATGATCGATATAGATGGGAGAGAGTGAATGGGTTTACTATAAAATAGTAAACTACAAAATGGTCCATGCTCTACGAAGTGGTTTTATTTTCGAAGCAGAAATTCACAGCAAACCCTCTTAGTGTTATTAGATAATTAATTGTTGATCTCTTATTATTAGTGCACGAGATGTGATGTCTGAATAAATGTGATCTCACAACATTTTGCGATAATGTTAAATGCACGATACCCAAATGACTTTATTTCCTTGGAGGCACTATCGTTCCTGAGGAGTTTCGCTTCCTATTGACATCATTTTGCAAACAAAGAACTACGAAGGATTTAGAAGTTAGAAGAAGAAGACTACATTCACGCATATCAGTTCGTGATAACTTAACTGGTCGTGAGATTCAGTTCCTCATATACAGCCATTCTCAGATTTTCGTGAAAATTGATAGTTTTGTTCCTTATTGCAAAATCGTATTTTTAAATTTAGGGTGCTCATTTCCATTTTAGAGTGTCCTGAAATATATTTTTCCTTCTTTTTTTTTAAAATGACTTTTTTTAAATTAATATCTTTTGAACTACTGTACCGATTCAGATGATCGACATCAAATTGAAGCCAATGAGCTAGTCTTTTTTGAAAAATTACTATGCTTGCATCAAATTGGATTAATTTTAGGACTTATTGATTGCATTCGTTTTTTACAGTTTACAGGGTTTCGGACCAAGGGTGCTATATATTTGGATTTTTTTTTTGGAGGTTATTCATCTTTTTTATATTTTTAATAAATAAATTTATCGTCTTTGAAAAAAATTCACACTTTCGAAAAACTGGACGTTACCTAATATGACATGGGGGGAGAGGAGTAATCGTTACGTAACAAAATTCCAGCAGCTAGCTTCGATTTTGGGTCGATAGAGATGTATTTCCTGAGCCATGATAATTGACGAATTTACGTAAAGCTGAATCAGCTCATGCGACATCTACATTAGAGCTCAGAACCACAAAAGTGAGAGTGTTTGTTTATTTTACGCACTGAAAAGCAAGATTCGGTGGTGATTATTGGCGATCTAATACCAGGGACAGACATACAGCTGTACTTGCGTTGTACGTGTACAGCGTTGTACAGGTACCATCGTACCATGACAGACATACTTTGGTTGTACATTGTACCGTATGTCAAACTGACAATCAGATATTTTTCCAATTTCCACCACATATTTCAATGAAAAAGATTTTTATTTAGTGTCTAAACTTTCAAACACAACAAAAAAGTTTCCAATCTGAGTTGTTAACTTAAAAGAAAGTCAATGAAAAGAACGTTTATCAAGTGATTTGATTCTGCTTGTTCATGCTACCCACCACTAACCGTCTATGGCGCTGCGCACAGTACAACTGTAGCCATGTACAGCGGTAAAACAGGTCGGTACAGGTACAGCGATTGTACCGAGTTGCTTGCATGGTTCTAGCGCTGTACATGGTGACAGACATACAATTTTCGAAGTACAACGCTAGTACAGTTGTATGTCTGTCATAAGTATAACGCAAAACGTAAACGATCGGTGAGACATCTGGATTTTGTTTTTGAACTAAGAAAATGATGCTAATGTAACCTAAAACTCAAAAACAAATCACGTATATTTTACTTCCGGGCTTTCCAAGGTAGATTTCATATGCAGGAATCGTACATTTTTCTACTTATGTTTGATTGTGCTCTCGAATTTCCTTCTTTAATTCAACCATTGTCAACACTTTTATAGTTTTCACTACTGAAACAGGTAAATAAATAACATGTTATACATAAAATTGCGCAGAATTAAATTTCTTACAAACTCATCGCAATCAAATAATCTTTTATGATTATAACATTGTAATTTATGGAAAGAACTACAAATCTTCCATAAGCTCACATGGCAAAAATTAAAACCAGCATCACTTTCACCGTAGCGCCGCCTAGGTGTAGATTTGTACGTTAGATCGCCAATTCATTTTATTTCAATTTAGATTCATTTCAGCCATTGAATGTTGTCAGTATATGGTAAGAAAGTTTGAGTTTTGTATATTTACGATGGTTCCAACACGCGATTTGACCAAAGTCATAGATAATCTTCGAAAATTTTAAGTTTGATAATGCATACCAGTTTTTGATACTATGGACAATTGCGATGAAATCGATATCATATCAAATTGGCTGATATTATTGATAATGTAGGGGCCGATACGAGAAGAATTTGCTGTGTTTTTAGCGCAAAACACCCTATTCATCGTTTACTTAGTTGAAAAAAATTAAAGTTACAATACTTATAACAACCCATTCCTCGTAATACACATAGCACATTGTAAAATGATGATTTTCTAACTTTTTCAGTGTGGAAAGAATACATGAAACCGGGAAATTTGAAGATAAATTCTGATTTTTCTAGAAAATTTGAAGGAATTTCATACCAAAAAAACAAAACATCCTCATTTTACTCGCTGCGCCATCTGGTTGTAAATTCAATGTAAATTCGTCAATTGGCGATCTAACGTACAAATCTACACCTAGGTGGCGCTGCGGTGAAAGGGATGATGGTTTCAAATTTTGCAATGTTAGTTTATGGAAGGCTTGTAGTTCTTTCCATAAATTACAATATTATAGTCATAAAAGATTACTTGATTGCGATGACCTTGGAAGAAAACTAATTCTGCGCAATTTTATATATAACATGTTATTTTCTTACCTCTTTCAGTAGTGAAAACTGTATAAATGTTGGCAATGATTGAATTAAAAAAGGAAATTCGAGAGCACAATCAAAAACAAGTTGAAAAAAGCATGGTTCCTGCATGTGAGAACTATCTTGGAAAGCCCGGAAGTAAAATATACGCGATTTATTTTTGAGTTTTAGGTTACATTATCATCATTTTCTTAGTTCAAAAACAAAATCCAGATGTCTCACCGATCGTTTACGTTTTGCGTTAGATCGCCAATGGGCTTAACAGCTGCCAGTAAGCAGGCATCGATTAACCCCTTCACGTATAACGTCGAACCACACTCGTGGCGATTAGACTGTGCCAGACCGTACAACATCGAACCTCACTAGTCAACTATCGATGTAAAATGGATCATGCTTCAGGCGTGTGATGATGCGGTACTGCTACGATCGTAAGTAAGATACACACACTCAGCAGCGTATCGAAACGACTCACTGTGCTCGTGTTTGGGCCCTGTTGTTGGAAATAAAATCGTACGGCAAGGGGTTAATGCATTTTGAATATCGCGTTAATCTACCGGATCATGATGTATGTTGCATTTCGTTCAGGAAGGCACTATTCTTCGAAAACATTTTCTAATGGGCTCGATATTAAAAGGCTATGCGAGCCGCCTGAATTTGAGATTATTCGGCATCAAGGAATAATCAAGCCTGTTCATAATTCAACATTAATGTGGATGAAGAACCAGACGAGAGCTCGTTATAAAGAGATCATAGATATTTATTTTTTCTAATCAATTGAATCTTGCAAAAACCGAGTACCAAGCCTAATGCAGAATTACACCGGACAACCTTCGACTCAGTGGGGCTTTTTTTTCTTTCGAGGCAAAGCAACATTCTTATACTTTCGTGACCAATAACATTAATATAAAGCCCTATTATAGAAATCGTGGCGATAAGAATTTTGCTCGTTAGCTCTATTTTACTATTATAGAAATCGAGCAATTCGATAGCATCGAACGAGTGATAGCAATCGGTACAACTGTCATAATTTTTCGAGCAGTTTGTTTTGGTCTGATTGTTGCTTTTGTTGTGTGTTTTGATTCGTTCGTTTGTTTTGATCAGTATTTGTTTCCCGGTGCTGTCAGAACAGTCTACATAAGGTAAGTGTTCGGTCCAGAATCATTTATATCCATCATGTTAAAATTTACAATGCAGGATTTACTTCCAGTGTATATTTCATTGATTGGAAATGAGTGGACAGAAGAAAAAAACAAATCACTACCAGTTTGAACGGCTCGTAGACATTGCTCGAGGCTTTCAAATAGAATCCCGGTTAAGGAAAAGTTGGAGGAATTCAGTGAGAAGCTTAATGCACTGGGAATCCCATACATCTTGGCTCAGAATGGAGGAAAGTATGTGTTTATCTATGATACAAACAGTAAGTTACCCCTATTAGACATACCGAGGCACCACTCAGTGTTGCATTAGAGTCGATTGTGACCTGTAATTGAACATTCGCGATGAAAGTGAAATAGTGTCTACCCTCAACTTGGGGCCGTAATTAGGGTCCCAAATTCGATATTTACGAAGATGTCCAATTAGAGGCAAAAATGTCCAATTATTCGTGTCGCATTACAGGTCTGTCCAATTAGCTAGATGTCAATATATATTACACTAATATAATATTGAATATATATTAAAAATTGATTGTCACGGTTTCTTCAAATAAAACAGATTTTCGCAACTCTGAACCTTTATACGGAGTGTCGTTTGTACTTCAAATACTCTAACACCAATATCCCAAACAATTTCACTACGCAAATTGATGTAATATATCATAGAGCAGTGAATGAAAATTTGATTGAACCTTGTTCACACATGCTAGTCCTAAGCTCTAACTACTCGTTATTTCATGCTAGAATGAATTAGAAGATTATATACAAAAAAAAATTGGTTTGCTAAAAAAATGAAATTCATATGTGACTGACTCATGACTTTCCTTTGGCACGAAGGTGACCCCGTTGGCTTCGTACCACTCCAACACGTCCTTTGAATAGTGGCACGAAGCGAGATCCGACCAGAAGATGGTCGGGCCCTCGTGCTGCTTCAATAGTGGTAGTAAGCGCTTCTGTAGGCACTCCTTAAGGTAAACCTGCCCGTTTACCGTGCCGGTCATCACGAAGGGGGCGCTCCGCTTTCCGCAAGAGCAGATCGCTTGCCACACCATGTACTTTTTGGCAAACTTGGATAGTTTCTGCTTGCGAATCTCCTCCGGAACGCTGAATTTGTCCTCTGTGGAGAAGAACAACAGGCCCGGCAGCTGACGAAAGTCCGCTTTGACGTAGGTTTCGTCGTCCATTACCAGGCAATGCGGCTTCGTCAGCATTTCGGTGTACAGCTTCCGGGCTCGCGTCTTCCCCACCATGTTTTGCCTTTCGTCGCGGTTAGGAGCATTCTGAACCTTGTATGTACGCAGGCCCTCCCGCTACTTGGTCCGCAGGACGAATGAACTTGACAAATTCAGCTTATTGACGACATCCCGGACCGAACTTCTCGGATCACGTCTAAACTGCTTAACTACGCGCTTGTGATCTTTTTCACTGACGGAGCATCCATTTTTGCTGTTCTTCACCTTCCGGTTGATGGTTAGGTTCTCGAAGTATCGTTTTAGTACTCTGCTGACCGTGGATTGGACGATTCCCAGCATCTTCCCGATGTGACAACTCCGGATTCTCGAAATGAGTGCACAGGATTAATTCACTACGCTCTTTTTCGTTCGACGACATTTTTCCAAATTTTCGAAAAATTGACAGTGAAGCATGGCCAACGTGATCTATACACTCTTTTCTGATTATAAACGAAAGCTGAAGATATAATTCCTAAAAATTAAATTTCTACAGCGTTTTTTCCGTGATGCAATTTGATGTGACACACCCTTTATTAACACTTTTCAAAATACAGATATTTAAAATTTTCATAGGAGATGTCTCAAAAAAGATTTGGCATCCGTTCTATAGTGCTTTGTGAAACATTTCAAACCCGTTTCGAAATATTTCAACGCCACCCCTGACATTCGAGCAACAGTAACGAATCGAGCTGTTTTCCTCGATTTCTATAATTCCAGATTTTACTCGGTGTGATAGTGATAGTGATTGTATCGATTCCTCGATTCGATTTCTATAATAGGGCCCATAGTTTTATTCTGATTATAAAATTAAATCGTCTGATCTCCTTTATAAAAAATAGAGCAATTTGACTTCATTAGTAGTCGAGATTGTTTTATATTCTTTGATTCCATTTCCACTAACATTGCCCGTAGAGTTATTTACAAATTTGCAATCTACATTTTTGTTGTCTTAATTTTGCTATGTTAAAATCGTTATTAAAATCGGAATCGGAAAGTTTCGGGAATTTTTTATTGAAACGTACCGTGCATGCGGGAACCGCTTTATTTTTTTTTTCTTGTGTTGGTACGACCTTTAGACACACATCTGTCAGGTTTTAGTGCCCTCCGATCATTAGTGTCTGTCTGTACATCGCAAACGACCGGAAATGTGGGCATGATGATAACGCGCCATCGCACCGAGCCCGAATTGTACTGAATTATTTGACCAAACATCAAGTAAATACCATCGAGCGAGCACCGTATTCACCTGAGATGGCCCAGTGCGACTTTTTTTTTGTTCCCCAAGTTGAAGTTGCCACTTCGTGGAAAGAGATTTCAGTCGATCGAGGAGATCAAAGAAAATGCGACGAGGGAACTTAAGGTCATCCCTTTGTCGGCCTACTAGAGATGCATGGAATGGACTGGGTCCAGCGTTGGGACATGTGTGTTGCTTCAGATGGATCATATTTCGAAGGAGATAAATCAAATTTGCTTGAAATTTAACTCTACTTTGTTTTATTTAAAAATTCCTGGTACTTTCTGATCATAGGGTAGATCCATCCAACGCATTTTGTGTGAGTTTTCGTTTTTACAGAAAACAGATTTTCAATGCTATGAAAAAAATATGGATGTTCGACCGGGTATGTCTCTCAGGCTATGATTCCTTTCATTTATGAATACAGAGTACTCATGTACTACCACTCCCTAACGTTGTCCACGTGGTATGTGGACAGCCCCTAAGTACTTATAAAATTGCAAATGTAATACTACATGGAGGCGGCGAAGTTCCTCTTGGAACGTTAGTGCCATTGAAAAAGAAGAAAAATGTTACAATGGGGTTGAAATGAGAGATTCTAATTTCATATATTTTGTATCGATCGCAAGGCTTTTTTTCTGACACGTGGTCGACAGCAACCGTGGCGTATCTTCTTCAGAGATATTTAAATTATTTTTTTAACAAATACCGTAACGTTATCCTACATCAACTAAGCGGTTATGTCTCGGATACAACCCTTCAACTTTTTCAAAATATTCCACGTAAACATTATACCGCCTCCAACATCATCACAAACGACCGTGGACATTTATGTGTTCCCTACCCACCAAAAGTCGTCAACGTGACGTCCACGTCTTTTGGTGATTTTTGATAATGCTACAACTTGTGAAAAATTAACGAATGAATATGGGATATACAAAATTTCAATTTTCAAGTTTTAGGATATTAAACATACACATTCTCATCTTGATGCGTGTAGTTGTGGTGTACAAGAATATCGGGAAAGAATGAAAAAAAAATCGATTTCCTTTCCGTCTGTTTTTTCTTAGATTCTGTAGACTAACAGAATAATTTATTAATCAAGTCAATAGCAAACCCAGTTAAGCTTATCAATGAGTTTTTATTTGATCCCTAGAACGTTCCAGTAGAACCATTCACTACAGAGAAGTTTTCGATAGAATGAAAAATAACCTTTCGTCTTTGATGATGAATATTTTTAGCAAACCTGTTTTGAGAAACTCCAATAAAATATGTAAGAAAATCATTTGTTGCTTTGACGAAACAAAATATTGGAATATTCTAAACCGATTTTCAGTAAGTGCCAAAAACTGTTTTATAGTATTTTAGAAAAAGTAGTTAGTGTGTGTTTGTGTATTTGAGGGTGCGTATGTATATGTGTGAGTGCCTTCACTCCTTGCAATCCTCACACTAATAAACGCTTGAAACCAAATGTTATGAATCAACTCCGTCTGTGAAAGATGGATCTCTGTAGTAGCATGTTCGAAAAAAATCTGAAACTATTGAGGACCAGAGTAGAGTAGGGTTGTGATAGCTGCTAGCCATGGTTATTATGCAAAGAAAGACATTCACACTTATTCTTGTTTTCGTACGAATACAAAACGTTCGAATGTATCCTTCATTCGTATCCTTGGTTTCGTACGAAGCAAATCTATCCATTCGAACATTCAAACATCGTTCGTTCGAAAGAATTGCCCTATCCTCGTACGAACGCGTTTTTTCATCGATTACTTTTGGGTTGCGAAACAGATGAAGCGTAGAAGAAAATTCAATCGATGTTCACGTTTTTGTGGTTTATTCAGGCGATGTGGTATGTAAGAAATACTCAAATTGATTTTCTCTAATTTTTATTTTAATTGAAGTGGAAAATTTCTAAAGAAGAAAAAATAAATAGATGTGATATCTTCGTCTGCCGAAGTCTGCCTAATACGTTAAAATTGATGATGATTGATGATGTTTTATCTCTCTTGATTATGAAATAATATTCCAGGTCGACATCTCTCCTTATAAAAGGAAACAACGCCAATTATGTGACTGTTGGATTTCGCGTTATGATCATCGGCTTTAGTATTACTAACGTACATTTCTCCATATTTTCATACCAATTCATCCAACTTTTCAGGTTTTTCTTAGGTTCTAGTGGAAATATTCAAAAGCTCTTTGAATAATACATGCAAAAAATATGTAGCAATAGTTTCTATTCAAAGAAAACTCATGGATGTAGATGCCACACAGAAAAATAGCGCAATTTTTATTATGAATAATTTTTTTCGAAATGAAATTTGCACTGAAGTCAATGTAATGAGAGCGAAGTCCTCATCTAACGAGAATAAGGAACCGAAACGGTTCCAAGTCGCCGAGGTGACGCAATCCGAGTCGATCGTCGACCCATCGTCGGGAGCGACGGTCTCACGCAAGTAAACTTGTGGTCCTCCGATTGCCCGCTTAGTTTGAAATATACGAGACCATCCTTTAATTAGGTCCGACCGAGCGTTAGCGAGTTGCTGTTGACTAGCACAAAATTTTCACGAAATAAACGTTACCTATGAATTTCAGTAGGTAGTAAACTTTGTTATGTTGAATAATGGATAGCAAAAGTACAACTTACGGCATCAACCGTCGTACACTCGCTTCGAGGTGGTGAATAGAATAATTTCAAACAGCTGCGAAACCTTCTCGAGAAACTCACGAGAAAATGATCGTGTTCGCATGAACACCGTTTATTAACACTCCTGGAACAGCACCGAAAACTTAAAACTAGCGTCCGACAATTGCTGCAAGCTACAGTGGACCAACATTTCGTCCAGATTTAACACCAGACTGACATCCGGGCTGGACTGGGGTTTCAATGGTAGGGTAGGACATTTGGAACGCATTTCGCTTGTCAGTGGCCATAAATGTTTTATAAACACGTACGGATCGAAATTTTTGCTCATGGTGACCATCGGTGAATTCCTGCAATATATCATTATGTTTTTCAATAACCTGTAACTTACGAAGACTTCCACTCGTCTCCGATGCAGACGTCTTCTTAAGCCAGCCAAGCTAACTCTCACTCAATTAGTCTCAGGGTCGACTAAAACGCGCTAGTGGAAACTCACCTGTCCCTTCTTTATGCTGGAGCTAATCAAGCTGAAATCAATTTCTTTGGTGCACTCAAGAAAATATCGTAAGTAAAATGTATAAAAACGAATCAAATAACACTTTATTCCAGAATCCAATGACAATTTATTCATTAAAAAGATCTAAACGGACTCACTCGCTCTGCTCATGTCTGCTTCCGTCGCTGTTGTGATACCTTCACCACGTGGTTATTACCGGCGGCTGTGCCGGCTTTCAGAGACCTGCTGCGCTGCGTTTTCCGGTCCCCAACCGGCAAGATGGACGTCTTCGGCTGCTACGGCTCATAATTCCGCCAGGGCTATATGAAAGTAGCCTTACTTGCTACGCTCACTATCTTCGCGCACTGTAAATGTTTTATTGAACAAAACTACTGTTGCTAAAGCACTAGATTCACTAGGAAATTGGACTTGCCGAAATTAACACCACTTTTTACTTCGCTAATCCAGGAATAAGAGCCCGTCGAGTGGGTTAGAGGGCCTTATATAGCATTCCGGATCCCGTCCTTACAAAGGATCGTACGATGCGTGGCGTCATCACGCATCAATTGTGGATGGCGCGCTTTGTGCTCAGTATCGGCTCCACTGATGAGTTTAGCAGAGATGTGAGCAGTGAAATCCGCCTGTTATCCCTACGCTAACTAGGTTCGAATTTTCAAATAACTCTACACTGTACTACCTCCTGATTGGCTAACCGAAATGGGTTCCGTCTCACTTAAGGTGAAGGTGGAAGCTAGCCATTGTAGTAGTATAGGTAAATCCTCGTGTAAAAATGGGGTAATAGTGTTTGTGAAAGAAGAGCAAAGCACACGTAAATAGATCAATTCACTTATCAGACTGTGTGGCGCTTCATTGACACGAGTCTTTGAATACATTTGAAAAAAAAAATAACAATTCAATACTAAAGTAAAATGTATGAACGATATGTTCCGATGAACAATTGCAAATATAAATATATATAGAAGGTGCATTTGCATATGATTCTGATTATACGCGAGCGTAACATGAGCAAATTTATAACACATGCGAATTGGGGCTCTTTTGGTATTAACAAGTTCTTCCGCATAGTAACTCGATGTTGATAATTCCTTAACATTTTCCTTCGTTGTATTGATATCAACACAATTTTATTCTATTGATTTTCATGACATTTTCATGACATGACGCTATGACTCCGGAATAACATTTTATTGAGTGGTTTTTATAGCTGTTTCGATGATGTTGTTTGGCATCAGTGTCGAAAAAATAACGATGCTTCCACCAATACAAACAAAACCATTGCTGAAGATTGAAAAACGAAAATTTAACTTCCAGAGCACTTGCTCGAGTTTTCCGACGTTCTTCACTATACGGTGCGAAAGCAGATGAAAATTTAATATCTTGTGAGTAATCGATTAAAGTTTGGTTGATATTACTTGATGGGAAGTGTGCAAAAACGATCATTTTCCTCACACTGTTTCGCAAAATCATTGATTTTCTGGCGAGGGGTGAGGGAGGGAGATGAAAGAAATGAGCGCCATTGTAGCAGCCATTTGTGGCTAGCTTCCACCTTCACCTTAACGACACATCAATGCTTTTTGCCGTGCTGCAAGTTCCCCTGTTTTTTGGAATACGTTGCGTGACGACGAAAGTCATAGTGGGTTGCCAGAAATTTGAATTCAATTTTAATTTGATTTGCGAAATTCGTTTCTGTTTCTCTTTTATTTAATTTGTTTTATATAATTCAGTTATTTCTTGTGCGGTTATATATATTTACAAACAATATTTTGTTTTTCATTGGTATCAAAACTATCACCAAGCGCGTGATCTCAGCTTGTAAGCTTTGAAAAAGGTTACAAACCGTAAAGCGCATGGATTAATACAAACTGAACTTACCTCAATTTCCATGCATTCATCGGATTCCAGCTGTATTCCACTTTCACTATCATCACCACACATCGCAATCGTTTTATTGCATTAATTTTAATAGACTGCGCTAATTTTGTGAACAGCGACTTTATCATTTACTTCTCTAGATAGGTTTGAAATTTCGAAACACATCAGGTAACACCAGCGATGTTTACATTCGAATGTGTATTCGTTCAGCCAGGTTCGAACGAAACCAATGGAACATTCTCCGAAGGTGTTCTAATCAGAGCGTTGGAACGAAAGCGGATACGGCCGTTAACAAGAATAAGGGTGATTGATAAACTCCTAATCACATCACTCACCACAGTGAATCCTGATTTTTAGCTCCCCCACTAACAACTATCCCTTCCTTGATAATCGCTAGGAAACCACGCTATAGAGGCGACCCATTATTTAAAGTTATTGACTATTTAATGCTCGATTTAACGAATCTGGCACAATGAGAATGATTTGTAACTCCCAAGCGTTATTCGATGTGTTCTTTGTGCATATTCGCTGGTTCAGGTCAATCACGGAGAGCAACTTCGAAGTTTCCTCCGACTTACACTGTGATCACGCGTATTCTAGAGCTTGCCACTCAGAATGCATTCAAGGCGTGTTATTTGGCATAGAAATCTCAACTAAGTACTAATAAAAATGACGCAAGTAATACTACGTTGAGACGGCGAAATTCCTCTAGGAACGTTAGTGCCATTGAAGAAGAAGAAGAACTTCGAAATGTACAGTCTACCCAAGCTCAAGCTCAAACTGAAGGAAGTGAATGTTACGAATCGTTCAATCCAGGGTACGCATAGAACATTGTACATCTGGTACCGTTTGCGATGTAATATTCCTCTAATTAACTCCGGCTATGCTTCGGACGGCTAAGGTTCGATCAAGAAAACTTGCTGAACGTTCTTAGGGGTTTGGCGATACAGTATGCTAAATATTTACCTGCTAACATTAGAGCAATATTTCAGTAGATTTTATAAAATACTACAAAACAAAATCTACTTTCGACACTTTCTTCAAACCGATGTAGAAAATTTCAATAATATTATTAATATTTATTGAAGTTCTCATAATTGCCTTTTGATTTCCTGTGCGATTATTGTTTATGGGTATATTCATGATCAAATACAAAAGCGTAATTTTTCATTCTATATGGAAATGGTATGTGTGTACGGTATGTGGACAACCCCTACTCGAGATATGTTTTATAACATAAGGCGTCGTGCACAAATTACGTAATACTTATGACAGACATACAGCTGTACTTGCGTTGTACTTCGAAAATTGTATGTCTGTCACCATGTACAGCGCTAGAACCATGCAAGCAACTCGGTACAATCGCTGTACCTGTACCGACCTATTATACCGCTGTACGTGGCTACAGTTGTGCTGTGCGCAGCGCCATAGACGGTTAGTGGTGAGTAGCATGAACAAACCGAATCAAAACACTTGGTATACATTCTTTTCATTGACTTTCTCTTGAGTTAATAACTCAGATTGGAAACATATTTGTTGTGTTTGATAGTTTAGACGGTAAATAAAAACCTTTTTCATTCAAATATTGGTGAAAATACAATGCAATATATTCAAATTTATGATTGTCAGCTTGACATGCGGTACAATGTACAACCAAAGTATGTGTGTCATGCTATCGTGGTACCTGTACAACGCTGTACACGTACAACGCTAGTACAGTTATATGACTGTCCATGGTATAACACGATAAGGGGGGGAGGGGGGTCGAAGTTGCGTTACTTTCTGTGTATTAGAGATAGGAAATTGCGTTACGTAGGGGGAGAGGGGGTCCAAAATCCGGATTTTTAGCGTTACGTAATTTGTGTACGACGCCTATGTGTGAAATATAAACGCAGCTTGAACTTTTTTATCAAATATCTCATACAGCCAAGATAAGTGAAGTGGAAGGTAAAACGTAATGTCAGAATTGCCGTTCGGACGTATCCCGTAAGTTTGAACTTATTTACATAGATGGTATCCAATCAACACTAAACATTGACTACAGTTTCGCCGGCATGGTTGATTGCCGTTATGAACCAGCACAAAAAACAAAGCTGCAAATTATACGCCAGTGGCGGTACCACGATCAAAGCATTCCTTGAATCACATTAGCCGAACCAGTTGGCGGAAGCATATGCATAAAGGTTACTAGGTTACAATTTTCAACGACAACTGTTTATTTATTATACTGCTTCAAATACCTTCGACGAAATCAAATGTAACCATATCAACGTAAGTAATAACATAAACAAATCCAAACTTTTCGTCTTGCCATTCCTCATACGTCTTTTCTAAATAGTGTAAATTACGAGCCACCTGTTAACTCCACCATCTTGCGTACAGCAGAAGAAAAGATGAGACATACACAAACACAGCCCGTTTGTTTACCAGCTCTCGCGTAGTATTTTTCCCATTTCGCTTCGCATTGCGTTCTGTTTTGGATGGGGTGAGTAGAAACGTCAAAACATAGAACGTCCACCTGGCCGCAATTCAGTGCTGTCGTTGGATTTCGGCATTCTACGCGTATTAAGAGAGGACATTTTCTATCCTTAATTGCACTACGAACCAGATGGATTTTTCGAAAAAGTTAACTACTACACCGCAGTGATTCGGTGCTCATCTTTGTCTGCTTAAGTCCGTTAACATAAGAGTTCTCGTCCCTTCCGGCTCTGCTCAGCACAGAAACAGAAAATTTGTGTCGGATATGTCGGATCACGGTTGTGTTCATTTCTCTGCTTTCGTGAAGGAGTTTGGCCTGGAATCGTTCACGGTGGTGCACGCATATTTTAGCGTTTGTATCAACAAGGAATCCAGGCGGCGAAAGGCTTTATCCTGTCTGTGTTATAAGTGTGGCAGTTCCGGTCCCCAGTTATATTCCTGCCTCCATTGTATCTACTTCGGCTGCAAAGGAGCCCACATCAGTGACCATTGTAAGCAAACCAAGCATTACATCGTCCTGGAGCTGTGTTATGGAATGATATACTGCTATCAGTGCAGGGATTTCATTTACGATAGCGAATGTCAAGTGGTTGCTGAGAAGCATATCAAGAAGGAAGCGAAAAACTTGAATAAGAGTTTGTCGTGGAGGCCGTGGTCACCCTCGAAGCTGGAGATTGATTTGTTGTTGAAAAACCCCAAACGCCGGCATGTGACCGCCTTGACCAGTATTGGTCTGAGAGGCTTGCTGAATCTGGGTTCAACATGCTTCATGAACTGTATCGTACAGGCATTAATCCACACGCCTCTGTTGAGAGATTATTTTCTCGCAGAAAGACACGAATGTACCGCAAAAACCGCTGCCAAATGCCTCGTTTGTGAAGTGTCACGTCTTTTCCAGGAGTTTTACTCGGGAGCTCGAGGGCCCCTCTCGTTGCACAGATTACTGCATTTGATCTGGAACCACGCTCGTCATTTGGCAGGCTATGAGCAGCAAGATGCGCATGAGTTCTTTATTGCCACGTTGGATGTCCTTCATCGTCATTGTAAAATATCGATGAATGAAATAGCCGCCGCTGCGGCGGAGAAATCGAAGCATTCTCAGCAGCAGCAGCAACAGCAACAGGACAATAATCCAACTCAATGTAACTGTATTATTGATCAAATTTTCACCGGAGGCCTCCAAAGTGACGTTGTATGTCAATCGTGTAACGGTGTTTCTACGACAATCGATCCATTCTGGGATATCTCCCTGGATTTGGGCGAGGCCCAAAATCAGGGCTATGGGGGCCCTCCAAAATCACTGATTGATTGCTTGGAACGCTTTACCCGGGCCGAGCATCTGGGGTCAAGCGCTAAAATCAAATGCTCCAGTTGCAAGACTTACCAGGAATCCACTAAACAGCTGTCCATGCGTACACTGCCAATAGTCGCCAGCTTCCACCTGAAGCGTTTCGAACATTCTAGTCTGGTAGAATGCATTTTTTTTCTCTGATTCACTTCAGTACAGTCCAGCTAACGTAACATTTTACTCTTTAGATTGACAAAAAGATCTCAACCTTCATCTCATTCCCTGCGGAGCTTGACATGACCCCGTTCATGTCGAAAAAGAAGTCTGATCAGCCGAACCCATCATCTACCTCGTCCCCTTCGAAGTCTTCCAAGTCTTCGGATCGCAAACACAGTGGCAGCAGCAGTCAGAGCAACGAAGGGGAACCTAGCGTTCGGCAGCCGCACGATACGGGCGATTTCCGATACTCATTGTATGCTGTTATCAACCACGTGGGGACGCTGGACGCGGGGCACTACACGGCCTACGTCCGACATCAGAAGGACATTTGGGTCAAATGCGATGACCACATAATCACCACTGCCACCCTGAAGCAGGTGCTGGATAGTGAAGGGTAAATGAGAGAAAGCAGCAGTCAGATTCGCTATACGGATATTTAATCGTTGTTTACATCTTTACAGCTATCTTCTTTTTTATCACAAAAAGATACTGGAGTATGAATGAATAAGGATAGGATGAATGCATGTACCTAGACTTTGCATCGAGAAGATGAATATAAAATGTATGATTCGTACGTTTAAGCTCGGAACCCACTTGTGTTTGAATAGAAGAGTCCCGCTCAATGTGCCAGAAGCTGGAATTCAGAGAACATATTCGATAGCCTTTTGTGGGGTAATTCTATGACCTTTTCGTTGAAGATCACTCATCCATTGTGCGGTCTATTGGTCCACCATGGACGGAGGAAGGACAGATATTTTTTTAAACGCCGTCTAGGGCAGCGGTCCTCAACCTTTTTTTCATAGGGGCCACAAACACATGTTAGTCATGGTGTCGCGGGCCGCAAAAAAATAAATCAAGAAGGGTGATGTCCAAGTGTCCAAGATACGACCCCATTGTTAACATAGAACTACGAAATTATCGTTTCGTGAAGCAATAAGTAAATAAAAAAATTATCAAATTAATTCTGAGCATAGACATGTACTGTTGATTGCTCGCTATCTAGAGCACTGAAACTGAATTACTGATCGTCTTGAATTTATAAGTTATTTTTCGGCATCTTTTAGAAAAATTACATCTTCATCTCAGAAGAGACAGAACGTCAATAGAAAATCCGAACCGGATCTATTGTGTGCTGGCGGTGGAGGTGAAAGCAATAGGGTCGAAACAAGTTTTCCACCGAAGAACACAACTTTCAATGCTGAACCCGGACACAATAATTGAAATCACGAAAATTGAATGATGGATTGAATCACAAACAAATCATTCACGATGTATCAGTCATCCAGCTGTTGTTTAATTTGATTTTTCAAATTGGTCTTTTCCAAGGCTAGAAGGCACAGTCCTGAATTTACAGAAGCTCCCTTCAGCCAAAAAATAAATATAAAATAGATTTTTAGAATGCATCGAAATTTCTAAAATAACTCTTTAGCGAAAGTTTTAGTGGTCCTAAAAAGGACCGATGGGTTGGAGTTGTTTTGTAGACGCCGCTGAAGATGGTTGATTCATGGCGCATTTTTTTCTCGTGAGAACAATACACGTAACGCACTCAGTATGCATCGCAACATTCTTCTTGTGCTACACATAGCGCGGTATTGGAGGACCGTTATCTATTTGATAACGCATAGAATCAACAATTCGTACCATCGCCGCTATGTAATAGTTTTCTTCTGCTTTGTTTCTGCTCTACACTAGGCTTGCTTCTTGCATATTCTGAAGATGCATTCTGTGGCGAAAAATGTTGTTCAACACAATAAAAAAAATAGAAACTGAGGTTGGCCATGGCGAGACCAATATTTAGAAAACCTTCACTGACAGCCAAATACATTCATCGACAAATTTTGACTAAGATGGACTTTCAAGCAAGTACACATACTTATAGATTTTTGCGATTTCAATAGTTCGCTTTCGCAGTAGTTTTGGGTTATTGAAACAAGTTTTGTGCCAATAGGTAACTAGCATTACTCATACACCTTTTATCTATTCAACGTATCAACGGTCGAACCTTTCTCCCCAAACGTAACGCTCTCGTTTTAGAAATATTAACATATCACTCACCGGTTCCGGTTCCCGGAGTGAAATTTTTTGCTCCCGCCACATCGTCCCACCTGGCATCTTCGCTGTACCGAATGTAATAAAACTGTACCGGATCGCAAAAGACAACCACTAATTTATTTATTTTATTTTATTCATTTTTTTTTTTTGAGCCGGGAAAAGCCCATTTAGTGTGCTTGAAACTTTTTTCTAAAATGGGCATAAAACCTGCTCATCTTTTGCTTCAACGGAACATACAGTCCAAATGACACCCTCTTAATCCTAACAAAGATACGACTTATTCTAACTTGACACTAGGCTAGTATGTCCAGGCACCACACGGAACATACTACTAATAGGCTCATTATAGCAATAGTTAGTACGAAATGTAGGGAAGTCCTTCACCTCCTGCTTAGATCTAGATTCCGTTCTCCTCATACGAAATTCCAAATTTGGCATGTGAGGGTTTTTGGGTACGAGAATAGTTTATACCTCTTCTGGAAGGGGGAAGAGGCTCCAATAAAAATATTATACATATTTCAACGAAACATGACAATTGAAAATTTTCGGGAAACTATGAACGAAAATTCGAAATTTCGCATATATTCTATAATTACATCGTGACATCATGAAAATTTATATAGTTACTAGCTGACCTAACCAGCTAGTAAAACATTTATTGCACTTTAAAACCTCCACATGCCAAATTTGGTTTTATTTGTTTGATTCATTCTCGAGTTATGCAGAACCCATTCCTATCTATATAAATAAAAAAGGAAGGCCAAATGTGTTGCTAATCGCAAAATCCGAAGAAGGAAAGGTCCCTTTTGAGCCGTGTTGTTTTTGTTGTATTCTGCCCATAGAACAATGCTATGATGAGAAAAAGTTTTGAAATTTGTTCTAAAGAATTCATATTAAATCAATAATTTTGGGCGAGAACGAAGTTCGCCGGGTCAGCTAGCTAGTAAATAAAAATGGATCGCCAAATGTGTAAGCGCAGAGCTCGAGGAATGAATCGTCCGAGATTTGAGATGCCTTCATTTTCTTATATTTTCAGTATCAAACATGTATTCCATGTTAACGGAGGAACATGTCATTTGCAAGTGATTGAAAAGTTTTGAATGAGAATTGTTTCTGAAAATAATTTGATATTATTATGACGAGTTTTGGTAGAAGTACTAGGAAACTTATAGTAAAAGGAAATAGTAAAGGTTCGATTAGAAGATCAATCAATGAACGGTTCTGGAGTTGGACCGATGAAGTTTCGCTTACTAAGAAAATGTGAATGTTTGAAGGTATTGATAATAAAAAGTCCATTTTGGGAGGGAAGGAATTTACCGGGTCAGCTAGTCATCTATAATTTTGCAAAAAATTCAGTAAGTTCTAATGTTAGCAGGCAAATTTCCAGCCTAGTGCATCCCCGAAAAACCTGTGAACGATTCATATTGATACGTTCTGCCTTTTTTTAGTCGATGGATGTTTGGAGTAAACTAGAGGAACACTTCATCGCAAGTTGTACCAGAAATACAGAATGCTCTGCATACTCTCAGAATGAACGATCGGTGTATGAGAAACGGTGTCATTTTGATTATTGGCGCTATTCACGAATTCACGCCTTACTTTTCAATAGGACCTTTCTGTTTCGATCGATTCTCTTCATCGACATTCGCTACCGTTAATAACTCAGTGGTAAAAGCATTTCCTGATGTGTTCGATATTCAGGACTGTAGAGTTTATCATACTGTATGGAAAAACTGGCGCAAAATCTGTTTGCAAGGCCGTGGTTATCGAAAGAGAAAGTCAATGAAGAGAATCGATCAAAACCAATAGGCTCTTATGAAAAGTTAAGCGTGAATTACTTTCTTTCCATCTTCAATTTGACGTTAAATCGGAAGTTCGTCAGACAAAAACATTGACCAAAACCTGATTTTTTTTCTCTTGTATGTTTGTATATTTTTTCCTATATAATGTTTCCCTTGTGATATTGTAGAAAAGTTTACATATTCTTGTATTTCATTAGGTTTTCTTATTCATTAGGTTATGTACTTTCCACACATACTTGCTTTAGGCCTTGTTCTCACTCCAGCGGGGCGACAACGTGGCTTGGACGGGGCGTGTGACGCTTACGATTAATCGTGTGTGTTCTTACCGATGTGTTCACATCAGGCTGACGTGACGTGAGCGTGGTTTTGACGTGTGACTGGCGTGCAAACGAAAAAACTTCACGCCGGCGATATTTATACTTCTCCGTTTCTCTCTAGCATATGTTTGTTTGTAGTAGTGACATAATTATTTTTTTTTCGTTTTTTTTAAATTTTTTTTACGTTTTTTACCCTCCGAGTTTTTAGCCGGAAACGTCCAACGATGTTGGAATATTGAAAAATAAACCAATTTTCATTCTTTCATTCAAAAACATACATTGACAATTTTCATAGAACACGCCGCTGGCACGGTGCAATGTGAGTGAATTAGAATATCGTGGCGAGAAGTGAACACGCCCCGCTCACGCCACGTTGACGCCCTGCTGCCGTGAGAACATGGCCTTAAACCGAATTTATTCCCCAATTATTAGGGATACCGAATTTATTCTATTATTAGGGATACCATCTGGTTGGAGTTGAAAATCAGGACACCTGTCACAGTTACGAATCACCAACCCATTGTGATTCTTTGAGAAATAAATAAATAAAAACACGTTTAGTTTATTTATTTAACGCTAGCTGACCCGGCAAACTTCGTCCCGCCTAACATTTGTTTTTTGTTATCAATACCTTCAAACATTCACGTTTTCTTACTATGAGCAAGTTCATGGGTCTAATCGCAGAACTGTTCACTGATTGGTCTTCTAATCGACCCCATGAAATTTACCTTTTACTATAAAATGCCTAGTATTTCTAACAAAACTCATCATTATAATATCAGATTATTTTCAGACACAATTCTCGTTCAAGATATGGGAATTTAATTTTCCGAATTTTCTCTTTTTCCTTTAGAGTTCTCCGAAAATTTTCAATTGTCATGTTTGGTTGGAATATTTTCGGTTGAAATATGTGTAATATTTTTATGGGACCCCCTCTCCATTCCAGAGGATGGAGGGGTGTCATACCATCATAGAAACATTTCTCATACCCAAAAACAAACTGTGCTTAATTAGTTCTCGAGTTATGCAGAAATTTGTGTTTCATTTCAAATTTCAAACGCAAGAGCTCCTTCTACAACCCAAATTTTCAGAGCGGTTGGATTTCTGCACCACATAGTTCAGCATTGATTGGAAGTGGATGCCAATCAAATGTTCTGGCAATGTTTCGGTGCTTGGATATGCTTCTCCTATTCAGATCTACCTGTAATGTGTCATTGATGATTTTAAACTTCTGCTTCAACAAAATGGCTAAATCTCTAAATACCGCTATGAGCCACCGACACTTATAAATCACATATGTAGCGTTGGCCTCATAATCCTTAAGTTCTTCGTGGAAAGGGGTACTTCTGGCGCAATTCGTCGGTAAAATGAAACTTTCAGTAATACACATGATAAAACTAGAAGTGAGTCAGATCTGTGATATAACCGCAAAGTGAACGTGACCTATCGTTGGCTTAGTAATCAATAAGTAACAATCATGTAGCTCTTAGACATTTCATCTTTCAAATAAAGTGATTATCATACAAGGAATCGATTCCTCCTCGGAAATACCCAGCGCAAAGAATACTTCCTCTCCAACCCCTGACAATGAGAATCATCGGTCGTTAGCGACATTGGTGAGCATTCGATAATAGAACTGCTACTTTTACCACAAATGCGGTTCTTTTCGGTCCGGCGACAGAAAAGAAATGGGATTAGGAGAGAAGAGCATATTTCTCCATTCTCATGTCACTTCCCAATCACAACTGACTGAATTTCTTCTTATGTTGTTCAATTACAGAGACTTTAAACGTTTGCAGTTCATTTTTCTCTAAAAAAAATTGTAAGGGGTTGTATCTAGGACACGACCGCATATTTTCGACGTAGAACTACGCAATTACATTATGCAATCCACTTATTTACCACTTCAAATATTATTATCAATTATCAATTATCAATTATTCGAAACTTTTGTAATAGATTATGTTCTTCGTTGCAAATAAATTTGATGAACGTCCTTTTACGTATAGTATGATGCCTATGACTATCTGAATATGTGAACGGAAAAATTGTCAAACGATCATTGTATTTTCCATTTCCCTCTGAAATTATTGGACATCTCATGTTTACGTAGTTCTCGTAGCGAGTACAAAATTACTCAACACCAAAAAATACTCCCGACCCGCATGTATTTGCAAAGGTTGGTTTGGTTTTTGATTATAGACTTTAAACTTGTTCAGTTCAGTTCATCTCTAGCCTTGAGAAAGGCCCTTGGAAAAACTTTATTCTACTCCTGCACTACACCTCCACCCTAATTGTCTTGAGAAAGGCACTCGATCCCTCGTCGTCCAGCAACGATGTTGTCCAGTCGGTGTCCGCACAAAGAATGTATGTGCAAAGTGGATTCCCTCAGGCACATTAATTTATGAAGTCCGTGTTAGGGAAATACAGCTCAGTGGGAAAAAATACCCCCGATAGCATGTTTTGACAAAGGGGATTCCCCCAGGAAAAATTGATTTTGAAGTCAGTGCTAGGGAAACACAGCTCGGTGGGAACAATAATACCCCGACACCAATGTGTATTTGCAAAGCGGATTTCCACATCGATTTTGAAGTCTGCATGCGAAATACGGGTAGGGTTAGCAAACAAATCGGCAGAACAAATGTATGGGAAAAAAGGAAGTTCTAAGGGTGGGTTTAGACTAGTGATATATTCATGTGAAGAAATATGATGAGATTTATAGAAATCGCATCAACCGTTTACACTAGCGTGATAATGAATGAATATAATCTATAATGAATATATTCATATTTTCGATGAATTCATTCACCTGAAGTAGAACTGCATCCAAATTTAGTGATTTCTCACCAGTGAGAAATTCACAAGCGTTTACATATGGTGAATTTATAAATATAGATAAAATATAATATAGATAAAAGTAGGAGCATTGTACCACTGCGACCATTAGTTTGATCTATTGTAGTGACCTTCCTTATCTCACATCCCAAATACAACTAAATGGATGTCTTCTTCTTCTTCTTTAACTAAAGAGGCTTTAAACTTCTACAGTTCATTGCGAAGGGCCCTTGTGGAAGAAAATTCTACTCCAAACGCCTTCTCCGCCTGCCTTGAAAAAGACATTTCATTGCCGTTCGACGCGCGTCGGCAAACCGTTTCCGCTTCCACTAACATCAAACGAAGATCTGTTGAAATGGATTTCCGAGCGGGCACCAGCTTGGACATTTTGTCTTTCGAATGAAGTGATTATCATAACACTCCGTTCAGCCGGAAATGGGTACTAACGTTCAAAACCTTGCACTCTAAGCTTCACGCTCTCGAAAGATCTTGTGGAAGATCCAACTACTACTCTTTATATGCTCACAAAACTTTGGTCTTCAATAAAAAAGCTTTTACTCGAAAACATAATACACTGAAAATAATTCTGATTTTGCATTAAAATTGGACAAAGGCCAGATTGTGAAAAATAAATCAGGACGGCTCAAATAGATCGTAAATCGAGTCGAGAAGTTGATACAATCCTTATCACAGAGCAAAATTTTGCATTTTGTAAAGCGAGATAAACATACCGAATCGAGTTCTTGTTGGAACTTCATATGTTGCAAATTGCATTAAATATTAAATTTTCTGAAACTTTTACCAAATGAAATATCAGGGACGCAAACCAAAACAAAAGGCCCTATTATAGAAATCATGTCGATAAATATTTTGCTCGTTAACTCTAATTTGATGTTATAGATAACGAACAAAGTTGATGACATCGAACGCGTGGAAGCTATCGGTGCAATCATCATAATTTTCCGAGTTGTTTAGTCTGCTCGTTGCAAAATTCGGTAAGATGATCTCGATGAAAAAAATACGAAATATTGCTTGATGTGACAGTGAGAGATTATCTAAACTTCTCGATTCGATTAACATAAGTGACGTCGAGTGAAGCTTTCGCGTCCGGGCGGAACAGTTGATTTGCAACCCACGTTTGTTAGAATTTCTTTCCAATAATAAACAACTTTTGATTCTCCTAATGTATCTATATGTTTATCGGATAAAGCTTACGATGAAAACAAAACACATGTCCGTGCCTCGTTAATGCATCATTACAATGAATTGGAAAAAAAGATGATAAAAAGTATACCAAACTAACAAGCAGTGCACGTTAATTATTAGTATGCAATACTTGTATCAACAGGGTGTGTACAAATGTTTCCAAAAACGATTGGTCCAATATGCGTTGCGCTGGTAATGATTTTGTGGCAAACAAAAAAAACAACCGTTGCAGCTTATAAACATGAAATTGCTAACGGGTGTCTGTGTAAATCATGGTGTATCAAAATAATCCTTAAAATTGTCCATCGAGTATGGTTCGGGGTTAATCGGTTCAATTTTTGATGCATTCCACCCATTCCACGCGCCATGGGGGAATTACAGCAAAGCCGATTGGCAGCAGAAGAAAACGGAAACCTGTCCCTCATCGGAATCCCGTCACGACAGGGCGGACACCGTGCTGCTCGGTTGGGTTGTTGCAGTTCCTGCTGCAGCGGACTTCGACGATGAAGGGCTGACCTTAATTGTACCTGTGTTGGAAACCGAGTCCAGTAGCTGCGAGGATGTCTGACTGTTGTTGCTCTGGATTGTATGGGTGTCCTCGGCAATCTTCAATTCTTCCGACAGAGGGTTGTCGGTTTGTGTGGATTTTTCGTCGACCAGTATTTTCTGCCCACTGGACCCATACTTTCGTGAAATCTCCAGCAATTCACGAAGACCCTGCAATGGGTGAATTTTGATTACAAAGTAAAAAATAATAAAAAGGAAGAGACAATGTGAAGTTACACCATTTAGAATTTCATTTCATATTAAATTTATGAATCAAACATGTCAAAGTTCTCTCAAAAGAGATCGAAACATTTTGAGTTTTTTTTTCATTTTCCCATACCTTGTTTTCCGTGATCAATTTACTGAGAAACTCTTGCTCCTGATTGAACTTTTCCTCGTCGATTTGGGAGGCTCGTTGCATCACGGCCGCCATTTCCTGAATTTTTTGGGTCTGCTGCCGTATAACCTCATCCTTGCGTTCCGAAAACTGCTGATGCTTGCTGAACGCTTCCACAAAATTAACCTTCGTGTTGAGTATCTTACTCTGGGTGTGTTCCCGGTACTTGGTCATAATATGTTCCAACGCGTGCTGGTGATCCTCGAGGGCAGCCTTCAACAGTCGGTTCTCTTGCTGAATTTCACGAATTTGTGGATTTTCCTGGTGAATTATGGTGATCAGTTGATTGTTTGAGCGCTCGCGAGCCAGTTTGTTCAGAATGTCAATGTCATCCTGAAATTGTCGCATTGATTCGATTTGCTTGTTAACCGATTCTGATTCTAGCAGCAGCGAATCACCCAGCGCTTCCCGGTCCTTCAGCCTGTTCGCAATCCGCTTGGCGTCTAGTATTATCTGTTCGAATGTTACGGACATCCTTGAATCGAATGTGTTGTCGAATCTGCAACGATCAAATGAACATTAGTTGTCGAGCTGCTAGTAGTTGATTATTGACTATTTTATGCAATGGACTGCACTAGCAGAAGTGCAATTCGTAACAATGCATTGTATTTGTTGCTTCCCCATCAAAGTCATAGTCCGGAACGACTAGAACACCTTGCGATCATTGTGGCACCGAACAAAAAAAAATAACAAGCAATGTTGCACATAATAGTATTTCATTGCGCACTAATAAGTATGCTTCGTCGCATACCTGCTAGTGGGAAATATTGAACATAAACAAAAGAAACAACATATAACTAAGAATGCGGATACGATTCTCTACACTAGCAACATTTTGGATTGAAACCTATCGAAATAGATAATATTTACCTTTCTTTGCGTAATGTAAACACTCAAACGAAATGTAATTTCTTCCCTTTCTTTGACACGGCCAAGAGTAAAAAAATTTGGCCAGCGAAAGGTTTGCTTCAAATGACAGCTCTGTCGGGCAATGGAGCTGTCTGTCAGCTGTTTTGAAATATTTCGAAATGTGTCAGGGTGGTAATCACTTACATGGAAATCCAAACTTGATTATCATTATCTTTACATTATTTCTGCAGAAACTGTTCCTATTCTTAAAGGATGATCATACCCTGTTTGGCTGAAGCCAAATATTTGAGTGTTCTTGACAGATAAAGTTTGATCAACGTGTAATAATTAAATGTGCATTAATTAAATGTGCATTAATTAAATGTGCATCAATTGTGCACCCGTGGCCGAGTGGTTAGCGTCTCACATTATCATGCCGGGTGTTCATCACGCGTATTCAAGATCTTGCCCCTCGAAATACATTCAAGGCGTGTTATTGGCTTAAGAAATCTCAACTAAGTATTAATAAATGACGCTAGTTAATGCATACGTTGAGACAGCAAAAGTTGCACAGGGAACGTTAACGCCATTCACGAAAAAGTGCTAAATTAATATATTAGACACAAAACACGACATGCAAATACTCAGTTTTTGAATGTCTATTTTTTTCGATCTGTTCGTTACCGTCAGGTCTTCATCAAACATCAAAACAGAGAATTACAAGTATATAGTTTTTGTCATTAATCTATTGTGTTTATATCGTTGTCATTAATCTATTGTGTTTATATAGCTCCCCGAATAGGATGTTCAAGTTTGTTCTGATTCATTAGATATGTTTCCGACGTGGGATTACGTCTGACCGGGATAAGTGGGAGTTAAAATGAAAAACCTAAATGTCGTCACTCCTTTTTCCCGTTGCAATAAAATCACTGTTCACGCACTCTTGCGATGGTCTGCTGATAAATTACTCAAGAGAATAAAACGTTCTATTAATCTTGCAGAAGAGGAAAATGAAATTCTCAAAACTCCCATTTTTCTCATTCTCTCGCTCTGATCTTTAGTCAGAACATGAAGACTTATCGAGGCGTATTTTGACGTATGACTACGTTTTTCATTTCTGTACCGGGGTGTAAGTACAAAGATTCGAATACGAGAGAGTGACGCTGGAGTGCAAGGTTTTGGACGATAATACCTTTTACAGGATGAACGGAGTGGTATAATAATCACTTTTTTCGAAAGATATAATGCCAAAGAGTTATATGACTGTCACTTGTTGGTTCAAAAAATCGTGGCAATAGCTTAAAAATTGCTTTTAAAACAGGCTATTGAAATCATAACAATCTTGCTAAATGATGATGATTGCTTTTGTGGTGATCGGAATGTGTTCCCGAACACGGACGCAATATCAAAGCACCTGGAGATTCTGTCATTGCGAATACATACAGGCTGTAATTTCTTTTACTTGTTTGCAAACGCGCTCGAGCAAAGGAAGATTTGGGCATTCGGTTCCCGTGATGTAATCGTATCCAAGAGCATCAGTTCCTGTTTCGCTTTCGCATGGAATGGTCATGAGGGAATGTTCGCTTGTAAATGCGCTCGATCAAAGGAAGATTTGCGCATTCGGTTCCCGTGATGCAATCGCATCCAAGAGCATCAGTCTCTGTTTTGCTTTCGCATTTCGTCTATCGTGCTGATTTTGGAGCTGAATTGACAAGCTGTAGCCATGTACAACGGTGAAACAGGTTCAGGCATGGTTCTAGCGCTGTACAAGATGTAAGGTTCATTATTATATACATTCTTTTCATATCCGCACAATTTCTATGAATCTTGATAATCGATCAGATTCATATCTGTCAATTTTGACCTTTGGTTGAATGAACGAGAGATTTGACAAATGAGATAAACGGGAAGGATGGAGAAAATAGGAGACTGAATGAGAAGCCGTTAGAACCTGTTTAGAACTAGGATTGATTGAGAAATAGCTGCGATAAACTCTACACATGGTGACAGACATACAATTTTCGGAGTACAATCTGTCATAAGTATTATTTCTCAAACTAAACACAGAATATGTAGGAAAAAATGGAAGATTTCGAAAACTTATTACTCGAACCTGTCTTTATGGATCCGAAAAAGGAATTGATAGGAAATATTTCTACGCATCTATCACAATTTATCTTCTTCTTCTTCAATGGCACTAACGTTCCTAGAGGAACTTCGCCTTCTCAACGTAGTATTACTTGCGTCATTTTTATTAGTACTTAGTTGAGATTTCTATGCCAAATAACACGCCTTGAATGCATTCTGAGTGGCAAGCTCTAGAATACGCGTGATCACAGTGCAAGTCGGAGGAAATTTCTTTGACGAAAAATTCCCCCGACCAGAACGGGAATCGAACCCGAACACCCGGCATGTTAGTTATGACGCTAACCACTCGGCCAAGGGAGCACAATTAATAAAATGTTATTTTCCCTGAGATGAGCAATTGAATAACTGTAAAATGTCAAGCGCTATCTAAACGCGCTAACTGCTCCTACCGACATATGTTCCCTAGCACAGTCATCAGAGCCAAGGTGCCTGGGGAGATTATCATTGCAAATACATGCAATTTGATGTAACTTTTGCTCTCACCGTCATGTGTTCCCTAACACAGCTGGCAAAAATATGCAACGGCGATCAAGTCAATCAATAGATGTATTTCCACCATTGGAAAAATGTCGATTCTTCGTCGTTTGATACATGAAAGCTCACTTGAAACACAAAAAAGAAAAAGTTCCAAGTGCTTCGTTCAAAAGAAAACCTGGCGCCTCCAGGCTGAGATGATGAATGCGCGAAATTGTATTTGAAAAAATCTGATGGTTTCAAAGCTTTTCGTAGACATGAAATACAACTGAGATAATTAGTTAAAGCAAAAAAAAAACGCGGATTCTGGCGCAATTTTATTGAGGGTCTTTCACGCGAAACCCCAATATGCACCTTGTGAAGGGTAGCTCGCAACATGCGTAACCGCTAATCTACCAACGAGAATGGGGAATACTACACCCGGTGGATATTCCATTTCGCTAAAAAAGGTCTGTCCAGATTCAGTTCCAGCCCAACATATTCTCCGAGAAACGTCTCCGAGCGGTGGACGTCTGAACAGATCATTCACAAATCTAGAATTTTCTATGGCATTTTTTGCATCGAACAACTCTTCACCCGGAAGCAATATGATTCAATTCGTTCTTCTAAAAAGTTTTCTCGATATCACAAAAAAATCGCTGACTAGAATAATTCAATTCCCTACTAGAAAATAACATTGTTCTACCCGAATAAAGACAGGTCAAAGTAATAGCAATTCATAAGTCTGGCAAACCAGCGTCTCAAATCATCTGATTGCTATGCTTTCGTGCATTAGAAAATTGATATCTTGTTACCATAAGCGCCATATTTTAGAGTAAATAAACTGCTATGAGCCTATCTATAACATTATCGATCAATAATTATATTTAAGAATCTAATTTATTCACCAAACTCTTCGCGTTAGTAACCAGTTTACCTTTTAATAATATCGATTTCATAGACACTGATAAAAAAAACTTTGCATTCGGACTTTTAAAATCATCATTGATCTGCCTTAATTCGACCCTAGCGAAAACCGTAACCTGTCTTCAGACGTCAAAATAAAAAAAATTGAGTGAAAACGGAGAAAAGTTCGAGTTTTAACACATAAAGATATCGGTAGCGAAAAATTTTGTGCAAAAATCTAATATATTACTCATCACTCAATGATATATGTGATAAACTTGCTAGAAGTCACCTAGCATTAAAACAACATAGGATTAGCTATTGCGTTATCGACAGAGAGCAAACTCAGCGAAATTACGTGCTTCTTTCTTCGTAACACATTTCTCGTTCCGAATTTTTAGGGCAAGCGAAAGTGCGACGTCTGTTTCATCTGAATCAAACCCGAAGAATCTCGGGATTGTGGCGTTGGGTTTGCTGTTGGAGTGTAGATAGCACCTGTGGGTACTAATAATAGTGAGGCGGAATTAGAAGCTTCATCACCTCCGAAGTGATGGCAAAGGATAACAACAACATAAACATTGCGGATGAGCTGACTAGTGGCAACGGAACAAGTGGTTCTCCTGCCAGTTCATTGAAGCACAACAGTAGGCTAAGTAACGACCTCCAGCACATGGATGCGAATGGTGTCGGGACGAACGGTGTTCCTGGAGCCAGCACTGATGCTGGCAGCGATTTGCATCACTCGGCGCTAGGTTCTTCTCGACAGAATGCTAGTAACACTGCTGCTGGGTCGGTTGATTCCGATTCTGTTACAGGTGAGTGTATTAAATTTGTAAGATTTAGCCCCGACAATTTGACAAGTGTCTTATGTACTGATACTAAATTAAAGTAAACGTTTTCCGCTTATTCGGCATATTCTTGTGGATCCTTAATTTTGGAATTCATTTCATTTACATTTGAAACACGATGTTGAGTTATACTCTTTATAATAACATTTATAACAAAAGACCAGGGCCATTAAGCTCCCCCTATCAATGAAAAAAAATATGCATTATATTACATTGACCCGTGCCCTAGAAGTTTTAAAGTTTCAGTCACCAAAACTTGTACAATAAGGATGGGTCGCTCACAGAGTTTTTCATGCATTTGCATGCAGAGAAATGACTAATATTTGGCTGTCTGTATTGAAAATGACGAATTTCGTCCCGGAAAAGGCCATTTGCGGGATATTTATTGCATTTTTTCTCTAATACTTTCGTATTAGCATCACCGGAGCCGAGATACAATAGATAGCCATTTTATAAAAATATAAATGATATATTTCAAAGCAAAACTTAACCGGTCAAACGTATGCCGTCCTAACTAAAGGATCGTCTCCTATGTTTCAAACTAACCGGGCAATCGATGGAACACAGGTTTGTTCGCGAAAGGCCGCCGCTTCCGACGGCTAAATTCGTCACCACCAAAACAAATCCCAATCCTGGCAAGAGAGGTGGTCAAAAAGGAGATCAAAAATCGTAGCAAACGAATTCAAATTCGGTGCGATAACCTGGAGAAAAAAGGCGATAAACAGGTACCAGGCGCAGCACAGAAGAGTGGCGATTAGCGAGACGGACAACACTGACTGATTTTCTGAAGTCCATCAACGAACCTAGTCCTTTGTGGACCTATGGAGATGTGTCATGTCACGCTGAATGGGAAGAGACGAGTACATAAGCCTTTCCTGGAAGTGAATGGCACGAGACTTACAGTGATCCCTTAGACATCGTATTCAATTTCGGGATACGATTCTAAGTTCATTCGACGGCAAAAAGCGAACACGAACTCGATCAATCGAAAGGTGGTTCTGAGCTACCGGGTTCAACAAATACTTTCTTCATCGAAGAACTCATCGTTACGCTGCGCTCTATCAAAGGGGAACTGTTCGGTCAAAACATATGCTCCGTGAAAGAACATCGGCCCAATATCCTCGACCACGTGTACGTCCAAGACCCTCGAGAAGATGGCGAACCGACGGCTCGTCAGCTACTTGACCGAAAACAAGAAAGTTGGCTCATCGACAATTTGCCTTTCAACCGGGGATGAGTACAAACACGTATTTCGCATTCCTCGGAGAAGTAGAGCTGAAGCTAGAACAAATCGACAGCATGTGGAAATGAAAGCCCTGGATTTGAAGAAAGCCTGGATTCAACTAGCTTTGTTACGCTTTGAGGGAAACTTCGCGACAAACAGGACCTCCGAAGTAAAACTTGGGAACACCAGTTCCAGGCGCCTTCACGAAGAAACTGGGGCATATGAACACTCCTCGAAGGGAGTGTTCATATTCGACAATGTGGGCGATATCCTTCTAGTATTAGTGGGGAACACGCACAGGGCACCACAAATTATGAGCCCTATTCCAGAAAACGAGACGAGCAATTCGGCTCGTCTCGTCTCGGTTTCAGTCACTGTCGAGACGAGCAAAATATCCAATTCCAGTACACGAGTTTCATTTTGAAAAATAGGATCAACTTACAAGCTGGAGTGAGCTCAGTGAACCTGAAGCAAACCATTGTCGATCTTGTTTCAGAAAAATAGGGTCCGCTGGAGCGAGGCTGTTCGTATGGAAAACCAAAGGCTCCATAACTAAGTGAAAGCGATGATGGATCGCTGAATCCTGTCCAGACTAAGAATCGGTTACTGCAATATTTCACACAACTTCAACGGGGCTTTTTTCATCCCCTTTACGATCAGTGCGAGGTCCGCAATTCGATCGAACCCATTGTTTGTGATTGCAAGAAATACGAGAACCTTCGGAACTTTTCCGGAATTAGCGGGAGCACTCGTGACGTTCTTGGTGATGACCCTTCAATAACTGCTGCATCGCTCCGTTTTTTCAAAGTATTCTAAAATTTTGAATAAGAAATTGTGAACCGGATCGAAGATACGTAGAACCCCGATTATCTGCGGAATAGTCTGTAACGCATACCGAAAATCGTGGATAACGCGATAATGGACTAAAAATGAGCAGTCTTTAGAAAACATACGCAACGCTGCGCTTGAGTTTAATTTTCATCAGCGCGCGTTCAAGACAAACACGTATTCTCTTTTGGTACGAAGTGCACAAAATTCATAAACACGACAGCGCAAAATGTACCCGATACTAAACATCATCTCTCACTTGTATGATGCACACCTCATTTTATACACACACATCAAGTTCTAGCGCCCACTTTGTCTTCGTTCGTTCTAAGCAAAGCTTAAAAACACGCGCCTCCATACGAACCGTATACGCTTTTGTGAAGAAAAATATCTCAACAGAGAAAGCAATCCAAATTCAAGCGCGCTGTAAAACCGGTATAGAAATACGGCGCCAAATTTAGCACAAACACAGCGCTGACAACAAAACATTTCATCCGTGTTTCGGGGCGTGCTCATTCGCCAGAGCGCATGTGTACACACAGAGTGGGAGCTCAACTGGGTACAAAGGTCTTGTTACACATCAGCACCGTGTTGCATTCTGAAGACTGAAAATGAGATGCAAACACCGAATAAAGATATTTCAGCATGAAAACTATGTTTTATCAAAACAGAAATCATTAAACTATTCATCTGTACGGTAAGCTCATCGTGTAAACCAGTGGTCAGATAATGTGAAAGCCAAGACCAAAACAGAAGAGCAACCTCTCGCTGACAAATTTCGGGAAACTCTAGAATTACTATAAAACTCGCTTATGCGGATAATCGGGGTTCTACTGTACTTGTTTCTTCTCCTTCTCGATAAGAGGAACAAGAACAGTCAGTATCTTTGAACGGCAAGGAGCATTGACCTGGTGCCATGGCAAGCGTACATCCTCGTCAAACGACAAGGGAAAAGAACTCAATGTTACACCTTCCTGTACTCGCGCATAAGTCTGACAGATTGAGCATCAATGAGGTGGCTGAATTAAATGACTATTGAACCTGAATGAAGTTAGAGAAAATATATTTTCTGGAGTTTTAACGTAGGACTACGTCTAACCTTTCAATGTAGGGGCCCATTTCAATATTTCAATGTAAAGTGTTCAGTTTTTGAATGTTAATACCTCTTCAATTATTTGATGGATTTTGATTCCAAATACACAAATTGATAGGAAATATGCTCAGCAATTTTTTATATGCTCTACATTACGATTTTTCAGTTAATGTAAAGCTCAAATTGATGAAAATTGGAAGAAAGGAATCCCTAGTTTCCCATACATTTTGTTTGTGCTAACGCAGCAAACAGCTACTCATAACAAGCAACCACAGGAACGGGTGAACGTAGGGACAAGGTGAAGACGAGTGGGGAGCGCAAAAGAGTTTATGAATAAATATAGGCGGTCGCTACAACGTTAACTATATGGCTATATAAAGTGAGCGATGGTGGTGCTTGGCCATATAATCACATGTTCTCTTGACGAAAGTCTTCAATTGCTGTTTAGAGATAAGTTATTTTCCATCATCCTGGAAGATATCTAAGGTAGTGCCCATTCTGAAACCGGGAAAAGATCCCACCAGCCCGGTAAACTACCGTCCAATCAGCCTCCTCTCTTCAGCAAGTAAACTCTTCGAAGGGGTTTTATACACCAGACTTCTCCTATACACTGAAGAGAATAATATCTACCTGGATGAACAATTTGGCTTTAGGCGTGGGCACTCCACAGTGCATCAACTACAGAGAGTCACCAATCTCATCAAGCGATCGAGAGATGTATCAAAAACCACAGTACTAGCCCTGATGAACATACAAAAGACATTTGATAATGTCTGGCATGATGGCCTTACATACAAACTTTCTAGCTTCAACTTTCCCATGTATATTGTGAAAATAATTTCCAACTATCTTTAAGATAGAACCTCGATGGTTTGTGTTGCTGTGTTGTTGCTGGGGGGCACCTCAAGGGAGTATTTTGGGGCCAATACTTTACAGTCTGTATACGTCTGACATTCCTCCATTGCCTAGAGGAGGCAAGATATAATTATTTGCAGATGACTCTGCAGTAAGCTACAGCGGACGAATCATATGTGCTCTTGTGTCCAAGCTCCAAATCGGAATTAATGCCTATACTCAATACCTCAATAAATGGAAAGTTCAGATAAACGCATCCAAAACACAAACTATAGTTTTTTCACACAGCAACACATATCGCTTGAAGCCGACCTCGAAGGTTTAGGTGTTGGATAGAGAAATTGAGTGGTCATCTGAGGTTCGCTATGTTGTCATAATCCTAGATAGCAAATTAATCTTCCGATCGCATATAAATGACCGTGCGAACAAAGCAATAATTATTCTCAAGAATCTCTACCCAATCATTGCTCGACGGGCCAAAACTTCCATTGCTAACAAATTAGCGATATTCAAGCAAATAGTTTCGCCCATGTTGGAATATGGTTCTCCAGTCTGGAAGAATTGCGCAAAAACACATTTAAAAAAACTTCAAATTATTCAGAACAAATTCCTAAAAATAATTTTAAAACTTCCACGGCACACGCGCACAGCTGAAGTTGGCAGGTTTTGACCCAATAGATAAAAGAATTGAATTATTTGAAAGAACACATCGAATCAAAACCCGAAATTCTGAATGGCAAACAATCAGAGATTTATATCCTTAGAAATCATAATATTACATGTGTAAATCAATTTGTAAATATTTGTACATAGATAGGTTAGGGTATTTTAGGTTTATTAAGTTAGTTTTGATTTAGTATATAATCTCAACTGAAACAGAGTAACATTATCTGTTCAAGCTACTACAGTATCCGATAGGAAAAGCTATTAATAGATTTAGTAATACTTCATAGTAAGGAAAAGTTTGAAAAGCCTAGGCGGCGGAATCACTTAGTTTGTACTATAAAAATTGTTAATCAAACAAGAATAAAGAAAAATGGAATTAAATGTAAAAAAGACAGGTGGGTAATGTCGGGGACATAACCGGAGTGACGTAGGACTATACAAAGGGGACAGCTTTTGTTAAACATATATTTTAAATATATTGTTTTATTTTCTTCTCCTACGTGAATACCTACCTATCTACCTGAAAAATGGATTAGTTTACTGTTTACTCTTTATGAATATGTTGATGATTCTGAAAAGAACCTTTGGTGTTGTGTTTTTGTTATCACTCGATATTCCCATCTTGTTCGGTTAAACCTTCCTGTTTAGCTATTGCGTTTGCCACTCGCCACAGCTTTCACAGTTGGAAAATTTCTTCCCATCCAGCTTGTGACATGTTGTTCAGTAAATTACATTTAATGCGACGTGCCGGAGAAACACTTAAAAACCTTAGACTCCATCCAAAACTGGGCTCTAAAAACAGGTTTCAAAATTTCCCCGGAGAAATCCAAACACATACATATCGGAAAAGCTCTCAGAAGGAGAACCTATCTTCAGCTCAACAAAATCCCGATCCCTAAATGAGGACATTGAAAATACTAGGGGTTACTTTCGACAAGAAACTCAACTTCCTATCACATTCCCAAAAGACCAAAATAGCCACCAGAAAGAAATTGAACATCATCAAGGCTATCGCAGGCAACCTAGCCTCTGGTCATAGAAAGACGCTGCTAAATGTTGTAAATGTTTGGTTGGTCCCACAAATCCTTTACGGAATAGGCACCTTCAGCCGTGGAGGGGACAAGGTGTTAAACACCATTCAACCAATTTACAATAAAGCAATAAGGCTCGCAATTGGCGCTTTTCCCTCCAGTCCTACTCTTGCTGTAATGGCAGAAAGTGGGCAACTTCTCTTCACCCAACTGGTAACAAAAGCCATCACTAATAAAGCCATCCGTCACTTGTCACTCCCCGAAAGCGACCACAATGTCCCATTAATAAATAGGGCTAAAACATGGTTCAAAAATCTCACGAACAAAGATCTTCCCGATATATGTGAACGTTCATCTGCAACGGGAAGAAATTGGAACGTCAAACCACCGAACATTAACCTTGAACTTCTCAAGGCAGTTCAGGCGGGAGACCCTTCTCCAAAAGTCAAAGCCTGCTTCAATAACCTCGTTGCATCCAATTTTCAAATTAATCACCAGGTATACACAGATGGCTCAGTCAGTGCCGATGGAGTTGGATGTGGAATCTTTGAGAGTAGATACACTGGTAGTTTTTCTCTTCCACCGCAATGCTCCATCTTCAGTGCGGAAGCTTTTGCCCTTTTAATAGCTACCCAAGAATGCACCCATGATTTTCTTCCTACCACAATATTCTCCAACTCAGCTAGCTGTCTCCACGATCTTCTGAGTGGAAACAGCAAACACCCATGGATTAAGCAAACAGAAGAGGCTGCTTCAAATAAAAACATCTCCTTCTGCTGGGTTCCTGGTCACTCAGGAATCCGCGGAAACACAGCCGCCGACATACTGGCCGGCAAGGGCAGCAAAATAGAACCCCCAGACATGCCCTGTCCTCCATCTGACATTGTCCGCTGGGTAAAACAGCAAGTCCGTGAAAGCTGGGACATAGGTTGGATAAACAGCCGTCCCACCCATCTTCATCAAATTAAAAATTCCACTCTTCCTTGGGAGGACCGTCTCAATAGTAGGGAAAGGCAAGTCCTTACCCGTCTTCGAATTGGGCACACTAACTTCACCCACTCACACTTGTTCTGCAGAGCCGAAAAACCCCAATGTGCTTGCAACGAAGCTCCGGTTTCCGTTAGCCATCTTTTACTTGAATGTCAACATACCAAAGATGCTCGAGTCCGACACAACATAGGTCAGAGTCTCCGAGATATCCTCAGTAGAGACGAGACCCAAGAAACCAATTTAATTGCGTTTCTGAAAGAAACCAACTTCTTTGGTAAAATCTAAATCGAAACATTAAATACTTTTGAAATTGTTCATTTATTACAGTTCGCGACTTCACGGTCATGTATGCGTGTTCATGTGTGTATATACATGTATGTACCTACATACATATATATACACGCATCTATTAATACATATTCTCACATATATATTCCATTTATTATATTACTTAACTGATTTCCTAACTTTACAGCCACACTCACCAAGGAGGATAAATTCATTAAATAAACCTCTCCATTTTTCAGCTCTACTATATACCATTAAATTCAAAACCACTATATTTTATTCAAACTGTATTTCATTTCATTTCTCTCTATCCCTATGAACTCTATGTTTACAAAAATGTCCAACTAAATATGTCGCATAACAGGTCCGTCCAATTAGCTAAATGTCGAGATAAGTGTAAATTACTGTACTTTCAATCTAGAAGCAATTGAGGAATTGGTAAAAATCAATAAGCTCAGAATAACTGCCAAATTCACATACTCGTCATATCCTGGCAAACAAATTATGAAAAAATCAATTTGTGTTCTATTATTATTTTGGATAATGTTTTAGAAAGCATTGAACTGTATTTCCTAAACTATTTTTTGGAAGGTTTAATGGCCCTTGTTTTATGGAATGGTTCCAATTTAGAAAATTTAGTACTCGTGGTTTTGAAAAAAAAACCATTTCGAACGCCCTCGATGCCGCCTTGTTCTGGATTTGCCACCAAAGCAGTTTGTATAAAGAACAAACTTTTTTCTTCTGCTACCTGCTGCCGTTTTGCGATTGCGTTTGCCACTCGCCACTCGCTGCAACTGCCTGTTGTCTTGATGTCCACCGAACCGAATCTGTTCTGTTCTGAATGCGGGTTCTCTTATCGTCGCGAGCATCTTTGCCAGCTAACTCGATCACTTCGGCGGCCGAAACTATATAACGCCGGCTAGGTGGACTGGTGCACTGGTACTAACGCGCTCGGCCTAGCTACCCTTGCGGGGAACTCCAGATCAACACGGTTCGAGCGGGATTTTGCCTTTCCCTTCACTTTTCCTCCTTTACCATGTCCAGACATGGCTGCTTGGGTTGTTTTGTTGATGTGTTGTGATGCGAACCGATGTGGTGTACGGTTTGAATGAGAATGATCGTTACGGCAGCGGAGCGGGGATTTTTAAGCTGACTGGCTGGCTCGAGAATTACGCATGTGTGAGACTGCGACCAATGTTTCGTTCATTTTTCTCTTTTTCCTTTCCAATCGTGCTTCATTCTATTTCGCTGCTGCTCTGGTTGCCCGTTTTGGTCGGTACGATTTGAGGAGCACAAAATGGACCAATCAAAAATGGGCACATAGTGCATTTTGACAATGCTTGATATTTCACAATTATTCAATTATTTATCTCAAGAAAAATGAAATGTTATTCGTTATGATAGATGCGTGGATATATTTCCTATCAATTGATGCAAAAACCTTTGCGATCTATTGAGAAATGCTCGAGTTATAAGCGTTCCAAATCTTGCATTTTTTCCTACTTGTTCAGTCATAATTTCCATTTCACCCCCTATATCTTCCGGTTAGACGTAGTCCTACGTCAAAAAAATGTACTTGGCCATATTCTATCATCGGATACCAAGCAGGAAAGACGCCGACGAGAGATTGTGAACGAAAAAAAGACGGGTGGGTAATGTCGGGGACATAACCGGAGTGACGTAGGACTATACAACGGGGACAGCTTATTCTAAATATATATTTTAAATATATTGTTTTATTTTCTTCTCCTACGTGAATACCTACCTCTCTACCTGAAATATGGATTAGTTTACTGTTTACTCTTTATGAACATGTTGGGAGTTCTGAAATGAACCTTTGGTGTTGTGTTTTTGCGTTTTTTTAGAAACTGTCTCATTTTTTTCTCACTGTCTTATAGTTGATTCTTGATTTTTTTTCCGAAGGCTTTGTACTCGTTAAATGTTCAACGCCGGGCATTTTTCAGCGTATGCACATATCGTACAATCAAAATGATGGCTGTGATAAGGAATGCATAGGTGGTCGTCAGCTCATTGAGCACATTACCGTACCTTAAACTGTGGTTTCGGAGACGAATGAATTGTAATATTTGTAGTCTCCGCAAACAAAATAAATAAAAATGAAAAAGAACTGAGGTTTTGGAGACGAACTCTACAATCTGTCGAGGGATAGACGAGCTATAAACGTTCTGAAAAACCAACGTGAATACAGGGACGGATGACCTTCGAATTAAAGTCCTTTAAAATAAGAACAGAGCAGCAGGAAATGCATAGCTCATCATATTGCTCCTTAGTTATGTTTCTATACAAATGCAGATGTAACGTCAGTCAATTTTCAACATCTTTTATCAACTAAAGAAAGCAGTTCTTGCTACCAAGAAAATTCGTTAATGCCATCCTGCATACAATGTGTTGTAATTTGGAGCCACTTTTAATTTGGAGACCATGTATGGGTTTGTGAAAACTGAATGATCAATTTAAAAGACTTCTTCTTCTTGAATGGCGTTAACGTTCCCTTGTGGAACTTTTTCCGTCTCAACGTATGCATTAACTAGCGTCATTTATTAATACTTGGTCGAGATTTCTTAAGCCAAATAACACGCCTTGAATGTATTCCGAGGGGAAAGCACTTGAATACGCATGACCACAGTGCAAGTCGAAGGAAATTTCTTTGGAGAAAACCCCCCCGGCCAGAACGGGAATCGAACCCGAACACCCGGCATGATAATGTGAGACGCTAACCACTCGGCCACGGGTGCAATTTAAAAGACCTCAACCACCAATAAGTTCAAAAACAAGCATAAACAAAATAATTCAGTTCATATTATATGTCATATTATGTCACTTTAGAATGCATTGGTATTGTGAATAACTTTTAATAACTTTTCTTTGAATGGCTTAATGGCCCTGAAAGGCGCCGTGTTTTACGGTGGCTGGTTTCGCCACCAAAGCAGTCTGTATAAACAAACATTTTCCTTCTTCTACCTGCTGCCGTTTTGAGATTGCGTTTGCCACTCGCTGAAACTGATTGTTGTCACCGAACCGAATGTGCTCTGTTCTGTAGGCGGGTTTTCTTATTGTCGTGAGTAGCTTTGCAAGCCAACTCGAGCACTCCGGCGGCTGAAATTCTATAACCGCTATTAGGTATGCTGGTGCTCCGGCACCAACCCGCTGATGCGATGTGATGTGAAACGATGCCATACAACCACACTGATTTACGGTTTGAAAGAGAATGATAAATTTTTCAGCGGGTTTTGCCACTCGCCACAGTTGCGTTTGCCACTCGCCACAGTTTTCTTCTCATCCAGCTTGGGACATGTTGTACTGTAAATTACATTTAATGCGACATGCCGAAGCACCACTCAGTGTCGCATTGGAGGTGATTTTAACCTGTAATTGAACATTTGCGATGGCAGTGGTACAGCTTTCACAGTTGGAAAATTTCTTCCCATCCAGCTTGGGACATGTTGGGTCATAATTTGGACCCCCATAGAGTTTACAAAAATCTAATTAGCTAATTATCGAACTAAAATTACTGTACTTTCAATCTGGAAGCAATTTAAGAATTGGTGAAAATTGAATAACCGAGAAAGTCCCCAACCATCAATAAGCTCAGCACAACTGCAAAATTCTCATACTCTTCATATCCTGGCAAACAGATTATGAAAAATCAATTTGTGTTTTATTATTATTTTGGATAATATTTTAGAATGCATTGAACTGTATTTCGTAAACTCTTTTTTGAAAGGTTTAATGGCCCTGATAAGCGCCGTGTTTTATGGAATGGTTCCAATTTAGAAAACTTTGTACTCGTGGTTTTGAAAAAAACCATTTCGAACGCCATCGATGCCGCCTTGTTCTGGATTTGCCACCAAAGCAGTTTGTATGAAGAACAAACTTTTTTCTTCTGCTACCTGCTGCCGTTTTGCGATTGCGTTTGCCACTCGTCACTCGCTGCAACTGCCTATTGTTGTCTAGATGTCCACCGAACCGAATGTGGTCTGTTCTGAATGCGGATTTTCTTATCGTCGCGAACAGCTTTGCCAGCCAACTCGATCACTTCGGCGGCCGAAACTATATAACGCCGACTAGGTGGACTGGAGCACTGGTACTAACGCGCTCGGCATAGGGATTTTGCCTTTCCCTTCACTTTTCCTCCTTTTTTTGATATGTTGTGATGCGAAACGATGTGGTGTATGGTTTGGATGAGAATGATCTTTACGGCAGCGGAGCGGGGATTTTTAAGCTGACTGGCTGGCTCGAGAATTACGCATGTGTGAGACTGCGACCAATGTTTCTTTCATATTTTTTCTTTTTCCTTTCCAATCGCGCTTCATTGTATTTCGCTGCTGCTCTGGTTGCCCGTTTTGGTCGGTACGATTTGAGGAGCACAAAATGGACCAATCAAAAATGGGCACATAGTGCATTTGGACAATGCTTGATATTTCACAATTATTCAATTATTTATCTCAAGAAAAATGAAATGTTATTCGTTATGATAGATGCGTAGATATATTTCCTATCAATTGATACAAAAACCTTTGCGATCTATTGAGAAATGCTCGAGTTATAAGCGTTCCAAATCTTGCATTTTTACCTACTTGTTCAGTGCCTAGATTTTCATTTCACCCCCTATATCTTCCGGTTAGACGTAGTCCTACGTCAAAAACGTTTATGCGTTGCTGTTCTTTTTGTCATGTGGTGGATGGTTTTGCATAACACCGATTTCGGTCGCGAGCTCCATTGTGCTTGGCTTCATTATATCGCCGGACGCTATCTTGAGATTGGTTTTCGGCATAACAGATATCGATGCATTTGCAGGCGATGTACGCGGTGCAATATCGCGAAATGAAGAGACAGGAATTTCTAGGGGATGTGGAGTAGGAGACCTAATCGCTTATCGAAGTGTGTTAAAAGCGGTGGAAGCATCGCGCCGGATGAAGAAGATGCTATCACCCTCGATTTGATTGAATGCTAGAGTTTTTAAATGGTTTTATTTAGCTGTAATATATTTGTACAGGGTTTTCCATTTCGGGCTTCCGAAAGTATACAGCCCTGCGCTGACAACCGTTTGACATAGCTCAACCAAAGCGTCATATCGTTAGTTGAATGTCTGCCATTTTACAATATGGATCGTTTTAGCATCGCACAACGTGTTAATTTTGTTAAATTATACTATAAAAATGATGAAAAACCGGCAAATGCTTTTCGAGCATTACGGACGGATTTTGGTCGTCATGGACGGCCTACAGAGCACACAATCGCTAATGTAGTGCGTAAATTCGAACAAACTGGATCCGTAGCGGATATTGTTAAACCTGTGCATCATCGTAATGTGCGTTCGGCCGAAAATATTGCTGCTATTGCTGCCAGTGTGAAGGATGACCCGAATGTTTCGATTCCACGGCGTGCTCAGCAATTGGGCTTGTCAAACACATTATTGTGGCGAATTTTGCATTTGGACTTGCACCTACATCCATATAAAGTCCAACTGGTACAAAAATTAGAGCGTGGTGACCATGGAATGCGTCAGGCATACGTCGATTGGGTGAACGAACAACAGCAGCAAAATGCTGAATTTTCGCATAAAATTTTCTTCAGCGATGAGGCACATTTCGAGCTCGGTGGCTATGTCAACACCCAAATTTTCCGTATACGGAGCTCAGAAAATCCACACATCATTGTTGAGAGGCCATTGCATCCGCCAAAAGTCACTGTTTGGTGCGCATTATGGTCTGGTGGAGTCATCGGGCCGTATTTCTTTGAAAATGAGGAAGGCGAGACGGTAACTGTGAATGGTGAGCGCTATGGCCGCATGTTAACCGATTTTTTTTTTGCCACAAATTGAAGATATGGATACGGATGACATGTGGTTTCAGCAGGACGGCGCCACGTGCCACACAACACGATCGAACATGGCCATATTGCGAACGAAATTTGAGGGACGCATAATTTCTCGTTTTGGTGATGCCAATTGGCCGTACAGATCATGCGATTTGAACCCGCTAGACTTTTTTTTGTGGGATTATGCGAAAGACCGTGTCTATGCCAACTCTCCGCAAACTCTTGAACAGTTGAAAGACAACATTCGTGAAGTTATGACCGAGATACCGCCCCTTATGTGCCGAAGGATCAAGGTGTGCGAGGAAGCCCTAGGTGGACATTTGAATGATGTTGTATTTCACACATTATGGCATAAACCAAACTTTAATTTGAAATAAAAGTTTCATCGAAATTCGAATTCTAAGTGTGTTTTATTTCATTCAAATCCAAGATGGCCGCAGTAACAAAATAGTCAACTACTTTTTTGAACTTTTAAATTTAATTCAACTTGACCTGTTTGTATGTCTGTAGGGTTGTTCAATTTTTCACCATCCCTTTTGACTAATTGATCTGAAATCAGACACACCTTTATCTCTGCTGTCATCATAATACTGCGTATTCCATTATCTTGAAAAATCCAATTTGGCCGCCGCTTTAAAATAACCTTGGTATGGTCCTACGTCTCTCCGGTTATGTCCCCGACATTACCCACCCGTCTTTTTTTTATCTATTTCTTTGAATAAATACCAATAACGCCTAATAATACACGATAGCAATATCACAGAGACGCGGACAGTCCAGAATACACAAATTACGATTTTTCGCACGAGTATAGAAGTGTTAAATGTGTTGGCATTATCGTGATTAGAGATGGACAAAACAGTTCACTTTGATGAACGGTTCAGTCACTAACCGTTCATCTAAGTGAATCAGTTCTATTGAACTGTTCTTTCGCTCTTTCATTCAGCGGTACATATACTGTGCACATATACTGCTAGCTGAAACCCAACATGAAATTGAAAATATATAGCTTTGCCTTTAAAACTATGAAAATCTAATTTAATTTTTAACCCAAAATTGAGTCTACATTAACAAAATAAACCCTACATTACATGCATTTTGCTCATAAATGACAATATCGTTTTATTTTTCTTACAAGCGTTCTCGTTATATTTATCCATTCCGTCCAGCACCAATCAGTTCAGCTGAACTCGTTCGTTCGCAAACAGTTTGCCCGCAAACACTTTGTTCTCAAACAGTTCACTCGCAAACAGTTCACTCGCAAACAGTTCGTTCACAAACAGTTCATTGAAAAAGAAAGACCGTTCGTTCACTCTTTTCGGCGAACTAGAACCGTTCGTACGGTTTCGTGAACGGTTCGCCCATCTCTAATCGTGATGCAAAAACATTTTAAATTGTTCCTCCGTATTTGTATGTAAAATCAATTAATGTTAGTAATGAGCTCATTGTGAAGACACCTCACGGTACTGGTTAGGACGTTTTGCTAAGACAAAGCAGCCCAGGAAGCTGAAAGCCTCAAGAAATGAAGAACCTGAAGAACAGAAAAACCTATCGATGCACTATTGATGGGGTTGGACGCTAATGGGGCGGGACTCCTTCAACGTGTGAATTGCTGAAATTTCTTCGTGTACCATGGGGGATTCCAATATCGATCACTACGTGGATCGCAGATGGTTTCGACGGGGAACACTCGGGTGGCACTGTTTGATTTCTGCTATACAGCAGAGGTATTGAACAACGAACAACTCGTTGATCTATTTCGAGTACTCATAAAAAAACTCGTGGAGTTTTTAAAAAAACTTCTGTCCATTTAATACGTCTTTCATTCTTGACCGTTCGATGCTACTAGCTACTAAAAGCTCTATCAGAATGAAACTAAATTGTTCGACAGGTTCTTCCAACCGCTGCAGTACCTTGGTGTGCCGTTGAAAATCGACAAGAATGCGGTGGAGCGCCTCCACAGAATCATATGGGATCTTTGGGTATTTCAGGAGCGCTCGTATATGTTCCCGTAGTAGCTTCTTATTGGAACAACGCTTGATTGCGAAACTTTTTTTTTAAATAGACCGAATTTAACCAAATTTTGTTCCCTTCACTTCACTAAGTTGTTGCATAGTGCCTTGGAAAATTTGATGAATATACATCATTCGACCATCTGAAGAGTCTTCCAAAGTTCCAGGAACGGATGACATTGCATCACAAACCAAGACCTGAACGAATACCGGAAATACCACACAAAAAACGCGAATTTGGCCAATAAACTCGATGTTTCGCAAAGTTTCGTCTAGAAAGCCAAGAAACAACCCGGATTGAAAACGTACAAGGTGCAAATCTTTCCAAATTAAATTCGAAATTCGATAGCTTGGCTTCATGCCATTACCCCAAAATGGTACAGGGGTGGTTTGCGACCAATAATGTGGATTTTGTGAGACGGCGGACCAGTGACGGACGAAAAGGAAATAATGAGAAAGTAGAAGATAACTGAGAAAACTGAGTATAACTCAGTTAATAACTGAGTATCGTCTGTACAGACTCTGATGGAGGGTGTCAACAGTAAATGTCGAGCATTCTATTTAAACTCATCCAAAAATTTACCCGACGTATTTAAGCTGATAAAAACACAATAGATACCGTAACTAATATTTTTTCGATAACTATAGCCGATTTACCTGTTAGTGCTCCCGTGGTCGAGTGGTTAGCGTCCCACATTATCATGCCGGGGGTTTGGGTTCGATTCCCGTTCTGGCCAGGGGCTTTTTCATCAAAAGAAATTTCATCCAGCTTGCACTGTGGTCACGCGTATTCTAGATCTTGCCATTCCAGAATACATTCAAGGTGTTTTATCCGGCATAGAAATCTTAACTAAGTACTACTAATAAAAATGACGCAAGTAATACCTACGTTGAGAAGGAACTTTGGCCTTCTCAACGTAGGTATTACTGCAAACGTTGGTAGTCGTATGGCATAATCGACCTGAAACGTCGCAATAATGTTCGACTCACCCTTTAGCCACCGATTGAGTTAAGTTGAGTAAGAACGTTAAGCCAAAATAAATTAAGTTGTTTTGCTATACGCGAGAGAATTTTGCTACTATATTTTTTCCTACTATATAATTCATCCGATGATTTTTCACACGGAAATTAATTTTTATTTTCAAGAAAGTTCTACGTTTCAAACTTTTGGAAAATTGTGAATCATTATCGACTACCATATTGAACCTAAATTTATTTTTGCAAAACTTGTCAATAAATGAAACTTCTACAGCGCGATTAAACAAGTCTTGTTTTTATCTCATTAATAGCTGTTCCAGATTTGCCACGTCGTGAGGAGAACCCATTTTCATTCAAACACTTCCTAAAACGAGACTCATCGCTGGGAACGGGATCGGCTTCGTGTAGTTCTACATCCGCCAGTGTATCCAACAATGCAAACATTAACCACAGTCGAAGCACCTCCAACATCAACGGCAACAATTGCGGTGGCAGCTCTGGAAGCTGCACCAACACTAGCCATTTCCTCAACAACAACAACAACAATAACAACAACAACAGTAGCAATAGCAGCAACAACAACGTGGTGACGAGCAGCGCTTCGCCATCAAAATCGGCCACAACCAGCTCCTTACACAACTCTAGCATGACCGGAGCGAAACCTAAAATCCCTCAGTTCCAATCTGTAAATACTCTGAGCAGCGAGTCCAAAATGAAGCGCTCTCCACGCTTTCCGTCCTTTGATTCGCAATCCAGTTTGTCGGATCTAGCCGATGATAAATTTATGGCAAATATTTACCATAGTCGTAGCAATAATTCGTTTAATTTGGACTATCCGCCGTCTGGCAGTGGTTCCATTCCCGGTGGGTCACAGTACGTGCAAAGATCCTACTCCAACTATGATATGGAGAGTCCGGGATCAGCAGACTCACCCCGGCTGCTTGGCTCGCAGAATCTACACAATTCTCCGAATCTTGCAAGGAGAAGTCGAGAAAACCTATCGTCTGCTCATCGTATGGGTAATTCAGAATACCCAGCAGCTCTACCGGATTTTGTCCAGGATCATTTGGTTTTGGAACAATGGTACACCACCATTACATCTCCTAAAAGCGTTTCTCCCGTATCGGTGGAGTTCGATCAACTGCCTGATTTTGCAGTTAATAATCTTGAACCGGAATCTGGTGGTCGAGGTCATGGACCCATCATCAACGATATTCCATTTGATTTGACCTACAATTCCGCCTCGATGGCAGGATCGTCGAGTGGTGGGTTAGGTTCGGCTAATCGTAACCGCACTCCACTTCGCAACACCTCACCAAATGTTCCTCTGGATTTGCCGCCACAGAACTTTGAATTCTCATTCGATCTTCCTCGGAGACGAACCACTCCTCCCCAAGCAGTCCCAGAGCTTCCACCAGATCTCACTGAAAACAACGCAACGGCGGCAGCTCGATCGGGTTTCTTTTTCTCCGACGTTGATCGTCATCACTCGCCACCGCCGACCGGATCGGCAGCGGATAAAATTCATCGTTTACCAGACTTCCTATCCGATGGACCAATTCACTCGTCAGGCCGACTGGCGGACGTTACCCATGACACACCTCATTTCAACTCACCGGATGCTGATACCAACTTGCTGCACCAGCAGAGGCTCCAGATCGAACGACAAGAGAACGAACGGTTGCGACGCGAACTCGATGACAACAGGCGGGTGATAGCCGAACAGACGCGTCACCTCAAGGAGCTGCAAAAATCACTGGACATGGCAAAAAGCAGCACCACGCATGCTGTTCACCACACTGTTGAGGGAATCGAGGAGAACCTAGATAAGAGCTATGTGAGTAATGATTCGATAGTCGCTGTCGAATAATGGAAAAACTAATTTTTCGCTTTTGTTCTTTTAGCTCAGAGCAGCCACTGCCGAATCTCAGGTCTTAAAACTGAGACAGAAAATTAAAAGGATGCATGTGAGTATCTATCGAAAAATTAATCATAGTCCCTGTTCCTGTGACTGTTCGGTTCATTTGGAAAACACACGGATATTGTTTGAATCTTTAAAAACTCAAATAATTTAATATTTCCGATTTTTTTTCCGTGTCCAAAAATCTCTTCTTTATCGTTTTACTAGGTACAACAATAGTCATGGAGAAATTCCATTTGAATTCGAATGTCGTTTTTTTTGCAGATTTATGACCAAAAAGGACAGTTTGAATCATTGAATCATTGGTTTTCATTTTGACTCTAGGCTTACTTTTAAGAATGCCTTCAACAAAAATTGCTTAAAATTTTGTCTTTCGCAATGTTTTAGGTATTATTATATGGAGAAAGTATGTAGGGTAGGGCGGGGCTAGTTGGTCATTTTTGAATAAACTTGGTTATAACTTTGCAGTACGAAGTTTTGCGTTAGAATGTTATGTACCAAAATGAAGCTTATCTTTCACCCTTTCAATGAAAAATAACCTGAGAATCAATTATTTGACATTTTTTCTTTTATTTAACGTATTTCAGAATAAATTGATCAACTAACCCCACACACGGGGTGAATTGGTCAATAACCGCGGATCATCCCCTCGCGAATAATTGAGGTTCTACTGTACACTGGGTTTAGCAGTAAAACATATGCTTTCTATATTTGTTTATAGCTTGCGTGATGAAACACGGCATACCTGAAAATTTTATATACGTTGCTCTCAAACGAGCAATTTGTGTGACCAACTAGCCACTCTATATATGAAAAAGAATATTCATGAAAATTCAATTAAAATAATTTTAAAAGCGATTTCCATTAACACTTAAAGCTAATATGTACAATAAACTTTTGTTTTACGTTTGAGCCGATTTTTTTCATGACTATTAACCATGAAACCATGAGCCATTTTAGAACACATTTTATAATGCGCAAACCGTGAATGATTTTTGGCAAAATCGGAACCATGTCCGTATTTTTTAACCTACTTAATAAAAAGTTTTTCCAATTTGCTTATTTTTTTTGTATCAGCAATTCGCTATTTTTCATCCATAGATCGCTAAATTTTTTGGATGCTCAGATTCCAAGATATCGCACTGACCAACATACCCCTATGACCAACTAGCTCCACCTTACCCTACTGTTAAAAAAAGTTTTATTTTTATTTTATATCGGAAACAACACTTAAAACTAGTGATGAAAAGGATAGCAGTTTGGCCGGATATCGGATATCGGATATCCGGCAAACCTCTAGGCCGGATAACCGGATATTCGGCTCTTTACTTGCGACTACGAAACTGGGAGAAAAGTCATGTGTGCACGAAGCACGTAGAGGATAACATTTTAGGGAGAACACATTTTTACATAAAAATTATCAACTTTGATTATAGAACTTCAAGTTTTCTGCAAGGAATACTTTTTTTACAGACTTTTTTTGTTGAGGAATTTTTTGGTTATGAAATTTTTGTGGGTACATTGAAATAATTGTAATACTAGTCGAGTAAGAGCAAATACTATGAATTCAAATAAGCAAAGAACACCACCCTCAGGGATGATAATCTGAGAGTCTGAGAGAGGGTACACTCACTTCACCACAAATCAAATTAAACGAAGCAAAAGAAACGAAACTGAACTAAACCTTTTGTGACAGTTTCAACGAAGTGGTAAATGAAAATGGTAAAATGATACTCAGCGTCGCATTCAGGAAAAAAATCCGAACGAAATCGACTGTTATGCGAAAACATATCGAATCGATCGCAAACACGTTCCTTACGTTTAGTGGTCATTAAACTCTAAGCTAAACTGACCAGACGTCCCGCGTTACGCGGGACAGTCCCGCATTTCAACAAAATGTCCCGCGTATGATTCCGTCCCGCGAAACGTCCCGCGTTTGGCAAAAGAAACGAAAATGTCCCGCGATATCAACATATTTGAATATCACAATTTTATCATGTTGATTTTCTTATATGGATGAACCTCAAAAAAAACTCGATGAAATAAGCCGGAAGAACTAGTGTATACTCGACAGGAAGAGGCAGGGTTGTTTGATGAAGTATTATAAATGAAGCGCTGGGCGGTCTTACGGAAGTTGGCCGGAACCTGAACCATGGCCGATGAAAAGATGTATATCGGCGTGTTATTTTACTTTTTCGTGGCTTTGATGGTCGTCTGTCCCTCTATTTTGGCCATTCGTCCGCAAGTTTTCTATCGGGCGCAGCTGGGAAGGTTGGTGGTCTTCGCGACAATGTTTATCTCTAGCCGATCCATTCTCCAGTGATCTTTTGGCATTATGGACTGATCCCAGGTTCGGCATAAAGACCGCAACACCTTCCCAACTCCGGCAAACACTTCGTACTATATATCTCCCCGTTCACCATATGACTCGAAAGAAGAGCGGCTTGGACATTCCCTTCTCGTCTGTCAGAGAAGGACCTTCTTCGAGAACTTGATGTGAATGATATATTTACCTAGGGAACGTAAAGTACCCCGTCCCCTGCCCGGTTCACCAGCACCTCAAGCTACTCCTTCTGGGTGATTGCCTGCTGCTCAGATACGGTCGGTCTCGTCTGACGCTTCTGCATAAAAATGTCCATTGTCCAGATTCTTTTCCACCGTTTAGCCGGTTGCTTCAATCTCCCGGTTTAAGGAGCGGCAAAGAAATGATATTGTAAGTACCAGATCTGCTATATCTGGCGGTGCCTCAGGATGATCAACTCCTTCGCTGTGGGGTGGAGCTTGTAGTATGGAAAAATCATCAAGTTGCTTGACAATACTGCTGCTGCGAATCAACAGCCTTGAATCATTTTTGTTGTAGACTTAATAAACGTAAGATCTAAAGAAATTTTGTTCATATAAATTATCTTTCATCGCCATCCGAAATTAGTCAATTTTTTGGAATGCATACGTTAACACTAAAATCGATGGAAAATGTATTGGAACTTTCGAGCCTTCCATTCGGTAATTTGAAGAAAATTGTAGAATTTGAATCGTGCTTGCCAGGCGTAAATGCTCTGATTGAGCGAGTGATTTTCGGGCGTAAACCAAATCTAAACCACCGAAAAATCACAACTGAGTGCCGATACTCAGAAAGAAATTAATACTGATCAGTTTAGACTCGCTAAACTATGGTTTATGTTCACATAACGTATATACATAACGTTTTGTTTTTTGTGTCCCGCGTTAGACCTCTAACCATCTGGTCACTTTACTCTAAGCAGTACTCCTAACTGGCATGGTTTGCTAGAATTTATCTTTCAGCTCCTTGCAATAGTGTTTACAGTGAAAGACTGTACTCTGAAGCTTGGCCTGGCGGACGAAGCGAAGCGTAATCGATCGTTTAAAAAAATCATAACAAAAGTAATAGTGTTAAAGAATCAATGTTACGAGCTCATATTAATTTAATTTTGAAAAAATATGATTTATCTTGTGTTAATGAGAAATTATTGATTTTTTTCAAATATCCGGTATCCGGTATCCGGGATAGCAAATATTGACTGGATAGGCCGGATACCGGATAGTTACCGGTTATCCGTTTCATCTCTACTTAAAACTCAATTTTATAAAAAAATGTTTTTGTTTTTTTTTTTTTTTGATATGTTGCAGCGGACAACTAATAAAGTCTATTGAACAGTGGGCCAAGATGGAAAAATAATAGACAAAAAAGTTACATTTTTTTTCAAAAAAGTTGAATTTTTTGAAATTTTTGAAATGAATTATAAACCAGATTTTTTGAAGGTACACATGATTTGCAATAAAAAGGTTTACGGCAAAATTTTACTAATCACTTCCGTTTCCGAGATCCCACGATTTAAAAAAAAATTACCCTGGAAATCGTGAACTTTCTGTCATTTTCGGATGTTTTTTGAGTTTATTAAATTAAGAAAATGATTTTTCCAAAAGATTTTGTTTTCAAGTTTCTATACAATAATGGTGTTGTGCGGTCAAAAATAAATCAATAAATTTGTCAATTTATTCTCACAAACGTGCAGTGTATTTTCGAGTAATAAATTACAAATTTCACGAGAATTATATGGGTTACTTCACAATAAATTCTATATAATTAACGAAGGGAACTCACTTTTGATGATACGTTGCCGCACTAATTTGTATATCCAGTTTTTACTCGCGGTGAGATTATCGATCTTAATCAATCTTCAAACGAATATATTAGTTCAGTGTTTCAATAACTAGTTATTCAAAACTACCTGGAAACACCTTTATCAGTAAATCATTGGTTTTAAGTTTCATCGTTTTTAAACTTCATTAAACTGCGATGCTACAAGCTACCAGTCTTCTTTAGCTAGACTGGTAGCTTGTAGCATCGCAGGGTCCTTTGCCAAACGATGTTGCAAAAATGCCATTCAACATCTATATCATAGTTATTCTTAAATTGGCAAAGACTGGAAAAGTTCTTTCTAAATATACTCCATCGGACATGAAATAATTTATTTATTCATTTATTTATTTATTTATTTATTTATTTATTTATTTATTTATTTATTTATTTACTAAGATTCTACATCTCATTGAGATTAGATCTTATTCATTACTTTTCGCCAATAAACCCGATCCATGGCTGCAGTTCTCTAACTCCCGGCAACACCGACTCTTGCAATGTCCTGCTCCTGGTCCACCCACCTCGCTCGCTGGGCTCCTCTCTTTGTTCCTACCGGATTCGATGCGAACACTATCTTTGCAGGGCTGCTGTCCATCCTTGGCGACTTTCTGGATGCTGGGTTCGCCGTAGAGTTGCGCCAGTTCGTGGTTCATTCTCCTTCTCCATACTTCGTTTTCCTGTACACCACCGTATATTGTTCTGAGCACTCGGAGTTCTAAAACACCAAGTGCTTGTGAGTCTCCTTCGAGCATCGTCCATGCCCCGTAAGGATTTGTACATGGTACACTTCGTACGGGGTCGGAGTTTGTTGGAACCCAAGGATTTGCGAAGCCCATAGTAGGCACAACCAGTGTTGCCACACGTATAGATTTATCTGGAAAGGTACAAATTTTTTCGTTATTTTTGGTACAGATTCTGTACGGTACAGAGTACAGATTTTCGTCAAAAAGTACAGATTGGTACAGATCTTTTTCCGCGGGTGAATTTTCTTACATTTTAACAAAGCTACAGTAAGGTACATGATGACTTTTACGCCGCAGTATTGCTTGGTGCAGCAGCTCGAAACTTTTAATAAATGGTAGTTTGCAATCTAGATTCAGAAAAACTATGTATAAGCATCATAAAACACATGAATGACGAATGAAATGTAAACGTTGTATTTGTAGTAAATAAATGAGTATTTTTTATGGTGGATTTCTCTACAACGAATATTTTCGAGGGTACATTCTACAAGTTATTGGAAGAAAAAGTACAGATGAGAAAGATTTTTAACCCCTCTGGTACAGATTAAAATGTGGCAACACTGGGCACGACTTCCATTGACTATGCGTCTTCGAACTTCACGGTTGTTGTTGTTGTCAGTTGTTATCAAGCCCAATCAGCCCTGCTTCGTGTTTCGGTCGGGTATGCAAGTCGGCTACCGTCGCATGTGTTCTTCCGATTATGTCCACGTCGTCGGCGAAGAAGATAAACTGTCTAGAATTTTTGAAAATCTTGCCCCACATGTTGAAGCCCGCTTTCCACGTAACACCCTCCAGCGCCACGTTGAAGAGCAGACAGGAGAGTCCATCGCCTTGTCGAATTCCCCTCTCAGTCTCAAATGATTCCGATAGCACACATCAAATCCGCACACTGCATCGCACACCGTTCATCGTTTCCTGAATCAGTCTTGTCAGCTTTCGGAGAAAGCCGTGTTCGTCCATGATCCTTCATAGCAGTAGTGGGTCGATTGTATCATATGCGGCCTTGGAGTCTACGAAGATGTGGTGCGTAGGGACCTAATACTCGCGGCACTTTTGGAGGATTTACCGCAGTGTAAAATTCTGGTCTGTCTTAGAGCAACCGGGCATGAATCCGGCCTGATAACTTCCCACAAATCTACTTACTATTGGCGATAGACGGCGAAAGAGGATCTGAGACAGAATTTTGTAGGCACCATTCAGGATTGTGATGGCACTATAGTTCTCACAATCCAGCTTGTCGCCTTTTTTATAGATGGGGCAGATTACCCCGTCCGTCCACTCCTCCGGTAGCTGTTCTGTGTCCCAGATACTGACTATCAACCGGTGCATACATTCTACAAGTTTTCTCGGACCTACCTGGAAGAGCTCCGCTACGAGGCCATCCTTCCCAGCTGCTTTGTGGTTCTTTAGCTGCACCTTAACTTCACCCATCGTCGGGGGTGGTACGTCGTCGTTGTTTACTGCACCGGCGTAGTCCTCCTCAACGCCGTCTTGGTCTCCTGTCTGCGCGCTGTTCAGGTGTTCATCGTAGTACTGCCTCCACCTTTCGATCACCCCGCGTTCGTTCGTCAAGATGGCTCCTTCCTTGTTCCTGCACATTTCGGCCCGCGGCACAAAGCCTTTGTGCGAGGCTTTTAGTTTCTTGAAGAACTTCCGCTATTCTAGGAACGACAAAGCAGCTCCATCTCCTCACACTCTTTCTCTTCCATGCGGCGCCTTTTCTTCCCAAAGAGATGTGTTTACTGCCTTCGCTTGAGTCTGTATCGTTCCACGTTTTGTCGAGTCGCTCGTTGCAGCATGGCTGCGCGTGCTGCACCCTTCTCGCTCGGCACTCTTCGTCAAACCTTTCGTTCCGTTGTCCTCATTGTTCATACCCGATGACGGTTTCTGTTGTGCTGCTAATTGTTGATTTCAATGTGTTCCAGCATTCATCGAGGGGAGTAGCATCCAGTTCGGCTACCCCCGGTAACGCAGCTTCAAGACGCTGCGAGTATGTTGGTGCAACGTTCCGCTCCTGTAGTCGTCGTAGGTGGTACCGTGGTGAGCGCTGGTGTCTATTGACGACTGACAGTTTAGAACGCAGTTTGACCATCACCAGGTAGTGGTCTGAATCGATGTTAGCACCACGATAGGTTCTGACGTCGATGGTATCCGAGAAGTGGCGACCGTCAATCAAAACGTGGTCAATTTGTGTTTCTGTTTGTTGTGATCTCCAGGTGTAACGGTATTGGAGACTGTGCTGGAAGAAGGTGTTACGTCGATAAGTCTTAGTCCGTTTTCGTTGGTTCGATGATGGGACCTACCAATTACCGGTCTAAACTCCTCCTCTTGGTCGACCTGAGCGTTTAAATCATCGATGACGATTTTGATGTCGTGTTTTGGGCAGCTATCGTATTCACGCTCTAGCTGCGCGTAGAATTCTTCTTTATCGTCATCGGTGCTAATTAGATGGGGGCTGTGGACGTTGATAATGCTGATGTTGAAGAAGTGGCCTCGCATTCTCAATCTGCACATTCGTTCATTGATCGGCCACCATCCAATCACCCGTTTTTACATCTCCATCATCTTGATGAAAGCTGTACCCAGCTCATGTGTGTTGCCGCTGCTCTGGTAGATAGTAAACCAACCTTGGAACGATCGCACCATCGAACCTTTCCAGCACACCTCCTGCAGCGCTACGATGTTGAAATGGCGGGTTCTCAATATTTCCGAAAGAATTCGGGTACTCGCAAGGAAGTTGAGAGTTTTGCAGTTCCATGTTCCGAGTTTCCAATCTCTAGTCCGTGTTCTTTGCGTGGGTCTAGTCCGATTGTCCTGTCTCGAATATCTTTGTGAACTTTCCTGTGCGTTTCATTTTTACGATGGCTTGCAGGGCCTGCGCCAACCCCCTGTCTAGCTGGTGGACCGACGTGCACAGCTGTTTTTAGAATCCCCGCTGGCACGAAGACAGTGCTCAGTTCCCCCTGACATGGGGAACAAACGCTTGGATAGGCCCCCTTCCCTGTCAGCATTCGACCAGGATCCCACCGGGGTTCGTTACCCGATCTTCACTATGGTTACTCGTACCACAGCCGGCACCACGAGGAGGTAGGGGTAGGAGTTACTGGACAGGAAGCTAAGGACCACGAATGGGGTCTGTTTTATGCGTGTAGCTACGCAAAGTACCGCTGGTACGTTTAGTCCAGTCATTTAACAACTTTACCAAGTAAAAAATATAGTTTGTTTTATATTTAAGAAGCTCGAAAAAACGTCCGAAATTCGTGTCGTCACACTAGAAAATCCCTTTAAATCGATTTTAATATATTTCACAAATTGATTGATTTTTATTAATGATTATATTTTCTAAACATAAAATATTTTGGTCCTCCATTTTTTCTTATATTTCAGTAATATTTGTTATGCGTTGCAAAATCCAAAACAATTCAAACATCAAAAGATTATTTTCTGATTAAATTGTTCTCGAAAAATAATAAGATTTGTTATAACATATATTTTTTACACAACCTTATACTGAATGAATTAACCACACCACTTAATTCAAGCATTGCAGTCGGAAATTATCTACTCTTTTAGGAAAATGTACTTGTAGGTTAAAAAGACACGAAAAACATTCGAAACGACCGAAAGTTGAGAGTTTTCAGTAATTTTTATTTTTAAATCACTGTATCTCAGAAACGGTAGCATTTAACAAAATTTTGCCTTGCACCTTTTTGACTGCAAATTATGCGTACTTTAATGAAGTCCGGTCTAAAAACAATTGAAAAAAATATTTCAACAATTTCCAAAAATTATTATTTTTTCCATTTGCGGTGGAACAGCTTCATACCGAATAATCCAACTCAAACAATGTATAATGATATCTAACGATGTCTGTTCTTATACCACACAGGTGGAAATCGAAACACTCAGGCAGGAAAACGAAGCACTTAAAGAGGAGGGTGCTGTTGGTGGGGCTAGTGTAAGCGAGGGGGCATGTGGCGGGCCATCCGTGGGAGCGTCTAGCAGCCGTCCTTTCGGGGCGAGGCATAACCACCATCGCTCGATGTCACGTGCTCAGGAGCTTTCCCGAGAGTTGCGGCAGGCAGCTGCCACAGCGGAAAACAACTTACGGTATGTGGAGTAAGTTTTTCGTTTGACCTATCCCATCAATTCCCGATCGTTCGTTTTTCAGGCAACTTCTAACCGGTGTGGATAATTTACGATTGATGGCCAGCACGATAGAGAACATCGAACCTATCGATGTGGCTAATCCGGACGATTTCCTGTCAGATAGCGACAATGATTTGTTAGGCCCGGCGCTATAAGCTATGGCAGAAAAGTTTAGGATTGGGTGCAAAATCTAAAACTAAATTTGCTCCCACTGTGTTTTGTTTGAGAATTTGGGAAATCATCGTCAAGCGTGTGTACTTTTGTTCCGTTTTACCATTACGTGTATAAAAAAAACAGCACAATTGCCTAACGAAATTATAATGTTTTATCCTGTGATTTTTTTTTGGTTTAGTTATTGATTTTACGTTTGGAGAAAGATGAACACGAAAAACGGAAGGTAGGGCTGAATTACTCACAGAAGTAAGCTATTTGAGTTTTGTTTTCTCCCTTAGTTCAAAATGTATATTATCGCTTTACAAAAAAAAATTATCACATTTCTCTGCAATATAATCATGAATCAGATTCTCTCTCATATCATGAAATACAGCTTGCGAAAGGAAGATGAGTGATTTCTTAACTGCTTCACCAAACGTCTTTCCATTTGTTACACACATTGATCAGAGCCGCTCCTGGGAAAAGGAATAATTCCTCTGGAATGGCCATTATTAGTAAAACGACTGACAGCGTGTGTGAAGAGGAGGAGGAGGAGAAGGATAGTAATAATCATTGTTCAACACAAGAAAACACCTACACACCAGCAGAAGGGAAATATAAACATAGCACACCATATTCACGCACCTTACATGCGCATATGCATAAAAAGAATTCTCATAAGCTATTGCTATATTGTAAATTATGAATGCCTATTCGTTGTTTAGGTTTTACGCGAACACAACATGTAAAGAAAATCAAAGTTACTAACAACAATATTCGTCTGTGTCGAGCAGTATCCGTATTGTTTAGTATCCGAAATCATGACTCAAAGCAATAGATGTGTGTGGATTCCAGAATGCACATTGACACCACGGTCAGCTATAACTGTCTTATCTTATTCTCTCATTCCACATTCGCACATACATCAAGTTTTTTTTCGTACGCGGGGGATACGTACCTCGTAAAAAAAACCGCTTTAATTGTAAAAACCGTGTTAATTCGAAAATCCGCGTAAAAACAACCGCGTTAATTGGAAAATCCGTGTAAAAAACCGCGTTAATTCGAATATCCGCGTAAAAAACGGGTTAATTGGAAAATCCGCGTAAAAAACCATGTCACCAAATTATATATATTAAATGGGACTATCCTTACTTACGCTTCCGAAAACCCGCTGTTTTTTCCTGCAATTTCGGTGATTACTGGTAGCTATAGTTCGGTTTTCCTCCCGAATGAGGTCATCTGCTGTTGCTAGGAGACTCCCTTGTGATTTGTACACTCTACTGCCGATGCACGTGCAGTACCACCGTCCAGAGCTAAGTAGACAGGGAAATCCATTCATGAATCGCTGCCCGTAAAAACCCCGTTCCGTTGTACCGTTCGGTGAGCTACCCGTTACCCAACACCTAAAATCCCCGTGAGAATCGTGATATGGTGCGGCACTGATTTCCTTCATAAGCGCTAAGCTCCGTTACAAGCACTAATTACCATAATATGCTCTGAGGGAACATAAGAGAAAAATGTGAGCTGAGGAGAAGATGTGATATTGCACTGGTCTTTTTTACGCGGGTACCGCGCAAAAAAAAACGCGTAAAAAAACCTGGGTATACTCCGATTACAGCAACCTGACGAGCAAACCTTGAGCTCGGCCTGACAGCTGATGTGAACACATCACACAGGAAATCGGCCTCTTCCTCATTCCAGCCGCAGCAGAGATAAGTCGTGTTACCGAGTACCGGAGCAAGATAGCATACCCCACGGAGTTCGGTTGTTCTTAAGATAGAATGGAATGATCTAACCCAACTGGGTTGGGTTACTTTTTGAAGGACCTCTTGACCGATGACTCGTTTCGTAATTTCCAGCGTCTTTCTTTTTGATCTCAGTGGAGATGTTCATCGTCAAACAAAATGGGATGGATTGATTCTAGCGATTTTTCATGCGATTACCTGGTACAGCCATGTTGTGCACAGAAACAGCGTTATCAGCTGATTTGCAGGAACCACGCCAAAACCAGTCAAGCAACTACGCTTGATGCTTTCTTCGTACAGCACGCTCCACCCCGGAGAGAAGAAATTGAACATCGAGGAGCACTTCGTGTCCGCCGGATATAGCCAATTCGGCTAAATGATTGTTAACATACAAAAGTTTCGAAAATTCATAAAAAAACGATATTTCACAAAGTTCGTCAAAAATAGTTTTACCATCTTGTACCCATTTTTAAAATTTTCTACATGAAAGTACAATTTTTTTCTCAGTGTACATTTTTTCATATTCAACCATCAATACTCTATAACTCTTTTTAAGACACTATTTCGATACGACTAAAAGTTTTTGAGATATAAATTAACAAAGATTTCTCTTACTAATATCGATACCCCCTATTCAAAAGTTACACTTGAGTCAAAAAATTTCCAAAGGCTGCGGAAAACTCATATTTCCTCCAACTCAAACGGAATATAAACTTTCGTTCGAATCAAAAATACATGTTTTTAAAATCGGCATTTTTATTTCGATTTCATTTGGAATTGCACAATAGTAAAATTGAGCTAACGAGCAAAATTCTTATCGACTCTATTTCTATAATAGGGCCCATAGAAATCGAACTAAGAATACGATACAATCACCATACTATCACACCGAGTAAACTCTGGAATTATAGAAATCGAGGAAAACAGATCCATTCGTTACACTTGCTCAAATGTCAGCGGTGATGTAGAAATATTTTGAAACGGATTTGAAATGTTTCACAAAGTACTATGGAAAGGATGCCAAATCTTTTTTGAGACATCTGCTATGAATATTTTCAATGTCTGTATTTCCAAAAGTGTTAATATAGTTATGTTTTGGAGAAAACTACCATTCCCTCAACAAATGAAGCTTAACCCTTTCATTACGAGCGTCGTCTATAGACGACATCCGCGCGACGAGCTGTGTGTACGAGCGTCGTCTTTAGACGACATAAATCGATCACACCAGCGCGATGTGCATACTTTTCGGCGCAGTGCTCCGTACAGGGGTAGCACTTTGGCGGAGCACACTGCCGTAATGAAAGGGTTAATAGGCGTAGGACATTGATTGTTTTATGTGTAACTAGCTGACCCGGCAAACTTCGTCCCGCCCAAAATTTATTTCTGGTTATCACATCCACGTTTTCTTACTGAGTGGATGTTCATGGGTCCAATCGAAGAACTGTTCATTGATTGATTTTCTAATCTACTCTTCAAAATTAACTTTTACTATAAAATTTCTAGTACTTCTACCAAAACTCATCATTATAATATCATATTATTTTCAGACACAATTCTCGTTCAATATTTTTCAAGCACTTGAAAATAACATGTTTCTCCGTTACATGGAATAAATGTTTGATACAGAAAATATGATAACATAAAGACAGCCCTAAATCGGACAATTTCTTTCTCGAGTTTTGCTCTTATCAACACATTCGGCGACCCATTTTTATTTATATGGAGATTTATATGAAACTAGCTAACCCGGCAAACTTCGTTCCGCCCATTTACTTGATTAATTCTCGAGTAATGCAGAAATTTGTGTTTTATTTGTATGGCAGCCACCCCTAAGAGAGGGGGAGGGGTATCTAACCACCATAGAAACATTCATTGCACCCTAAAGTTTCCATATGCCTAATTTGGTTTAATTTGCTTGATTAATTCTCGGGTAATGCAAAAATTTGTGTTTCATTTGTATGGCAGCCCCCCCTAAGAGAAGGGGGAGGAGTATCTAATCACCATAGAATCATTTATTGCACCCTAAAACCTCTAGATGCCTAATTTGGTTGCATTTGCTTGGTTAATTCTCGAGTAATGCAGAAATTTGTGTTTCATTTGTATGGCAGCCCCCCTTTGAGTGGGGGAAGGACTGTCTAACCATCATAGAAACATTTATTGCACCCTAAAACTTTCACATGCCAACTTTGGTTTCGTTTGATTGATTAATTTCCGAGTAATGCAAAAAATTGTGTTTCATTTGTATGGCAGCCCCCTCTAAGAGAGGGGGAAGGAGTATCTTATCACCATAGAAACATTTATTGCATCCTAAAACCTCCACATGCCAAATTTGGTTTCGTTTGCTTGATTTATTCTCGAGTAATGCAGAAATTTGTGTTTCATTTGTATGGCAGCCCCCCCTTAGAGAGGGGGGAGGGGTCTCAAAATATCACGAAAACCTTCCCCGGCCCCAAAAACCCCTACATACCAATTTTCATGTCGATCAGTTCAGTAGTTTCCGAGTCTATAAGAATCAGACAGACAGACAGACATCACTCCATTTATATATATATAGATTGAATTTGTTTCCCATTTTCCTAGAGACGAATGAACTCTCAGAGTTTAAAGTCTCTCTAATTCAATACCTTCCTTCCTTCCCATTTTCCTTCAGAGTTTTTCGAAAATTTTCAATTGTCTTTTTTGGTTGGAATATGTTTGGTTGGAATATGCTTGGTTGAAATATGTTTATTATTTTT